>NW_015176560.1:107702-119674 GCF_001447785.1 Gekko japonicus | reverse complement strand
AACCGGGAGGCCTCCCGCCCACACCGGGAGATCTCCCGCCCTGCCCGGGAGACGGGGGGTGAAGTGTATTTTAAAGGGGGCAGTATGTCAGCAAGCTGCCACTGTGTTCTGTGTTACCTGTACGGCTGTACAGTTCATTCCCCCCCCTCTGCCTGCTAGCTTGTATTTTACTCTGCTGTAACGCTTAAGCCAAACATCTGGAGGACGTGGTGTAGGAGGCGAGCTTGACTGCTAGCGTGTTGCTTTTAGAGCCTGGGAACTGCACCTGTGTTATGTCTGGAGATAGTGGTGTTCCCAGGGATTGAGCGCGCAACCGTTTCTTTTGCCCGCCAGCGGGAAAGTGATCCATTGGTTCGATACCTGGTTCAAATCCCTTTATTATATTTGCCCTGGCTGTTTGTACCCATTCCTAACAAAGGACTTGTTTGAGTATCTTTCCAAAGCTTTGAAATCAATTTTGCTTTTCTGAAACGTGGATTTATTCTCCCGCCAGCGGGAAAGTGATCCATTGGTTCGGTACCTGGTTCAAATCCCTTTATTATACTTGCCCTGGCTGTTTGTACCCATTCCTAACAAAGGACTTGTTTGAGTATCTTTCCAAAGCTTTGAAATCAATTTTGCTTTTCTGAAACGTGGATTTATTCTCGATGCTTGGGGATCCAACATCTACTAATGATTGCATCATTTCATCATTTCTACCAGGAATTATACGAGTCAAAAAATCCCTCATTGGAAAATATACACGCCTTCCTCTCTAAACATCAATTACACACTCACTTAACTCCTGAGAACAAGGAAATGATTACTCCTCAAGAAATAGAAAACACTATTAAGAGTCTACAGAACAACAAATCTCCTGGATGTGATGGCTACACCGCGGAATTCTATAAAAAGTTCAATATTGGCTCCGCACCTTGCAGCTACTTGCAACTCCATTATGAATGGAGAAGCCATTCCTCCAACATGGAATCAGGCAAGAATTATTGTTATCCCCAAGAAAGATCGAGACCTGACTAATCCTGGATCCTATAGACCAATATCTTTGCTCAACGCAGACTGTAAGATCTTCACGGCAACGCTAGCAGCAAGACTTAACAAATTCATAGGCTCACTGATACATCCTCATCAAATGGGCTTTATTCCGGGTAGGGAAACGGCTGACAATACGAGGAAGACTCTTGATATTATCCAATACTCTCACTCCAATAAAATTGCTTCATCATTAATTTTTTCCATTGACGTCCAAAAAGCATTCGACACTGTTGAACCGTCCTACCTAGCTGCAGTCCTCCCTAAATTTTTAAATTCTGTCTGTTCTCTATATAAATCCCCTACTACTGTCCTCGGTATTAACAGCTCTTCATCTCCAAGCTTTACACTTTCTCGTGGAACAAGACAGGGATGCCCACATTTGCCTATCTTATTTGCCTGTGCAATCGAGCCACTGGCTCAGGCTATTTGAGAGCATCCTCACATTTATGGAGTCCCTGTCGGTAAAGAACAAATCAAATTAAGTCTCTTCGCGGATGACATGGTAGTCTACATAACTCAACCAGACCTCTCACTACAACCCATAGCTAGACTTCTAGATTCCTTCGGCTTAGTAGCTGGACTTAAAATTAATCATTCCAAAACCTTGCTATATCCTATTAGCTTACCGGAAGCACAACAAGAGTACATTAAAGCTCACTACGATTATATATGGGTAACAAAATCTTGGCATTACCTTGGAATCCACATACTGTTGAATTTGAAATACCTCTTCAAAGTTAATTTTCTACCATTAACTAAACTTTTTACTGATGCACAGTCTTGCAAAGCCACAGCATTATCTCCATGGATCGAAAGAATACAAATTTTAAAAACTTGTATTTTACCCAAGTTTCTATATCTCTTCAGGACGGTACCCATTGAGATTCCCAAAACCTCATTTAGCCTCTGGAAAACTTTGTCCACCAAATACATATGGAACTCAGTGCTACAGAGACTCTCATATGACACTCTAAGAAGGTCTCAAAAATTAGGTGGCTTAGCCCTCCCTGATCTGCTACTATACCACAACGCAACAATATTGTTAGGCATGCTAAAGTTTTACAACACCTCCTTCCATACTGATTGGAAAGTTATTGAAGGAACTTACTTATCCCAAGCTCCTTTCCAATCTCAGATATGGGAAGCCAGTCAGAATAGATTGCCATCGCTTCACCAGAACTTTTTTCTTTCTACTCTAATGACAACCTGGGATAAGTGAAAAAATACCTTAGCTCCATCTACTTCACCCATGTCAACATTCACCAACGTGTCATGGTTTTTTCCTGGTCAAGCACAAACAGCCTACCCATTGTGGAAAACAAACCAAATCAACAATATCTATGCTATCATTTCAAACAATGCAATCAAAGCAAAAAACCTTCTGGATAGTAAACATAACTGTTCTTTACCGTGGTTAGAATATAACCAAGTTACTCACCTGATTAACTCTTTGAAGAAACACTCAAATCTCAGCTGGCCACTTACTTCTTTTGAACGACTCCTGAAACTCAACCAGAACTCATTTCCCAGTTACATTTCGCTAATCTACAAAGAACTACTCCTTTCCCAATCAACAAAACCTTTAAGATATCAAGAGGCTTGGCAAACTGACTGTGACACCACTCTCACATAATCAAACTGGGACAAGATCTGGTCATCACCATCACATTATAAAATTCTCACCAGATGGTACCTCACCCCTACGAAATTTCACAAAATGTCCAATTCAAACTCCCCACTTTGCTGGCGCTCATGTGGTGAACAAGGTACATTCTATCATTGCTGGTGGTCATGCATTCATGTCCAGCAGTTCTGGTCCAAGGTAATTTTGTCAAGAAAAAATATTACAGGCTATGATACCATTGCAACCTGATCTTACACTTTTAGACCTTTGGAATGATCCCCTTATCCATAAACTCAGACAGGAACTCATTTTGGTTTTGCTTACAGCTGCTAAAGTAGTTATAGCCAGTAGCTGGAAGTCCCCTAATAAACTGCTGCTATCCTCATGGCGCTTGAAAATATGGGACTACTATATCATGGACAAAATATCTGATGTAATAGCCACAGCCAATGTTTCTCATAAGAAATCGAATCTTCATCTGTAATGGTTTCCTTTTCTAGAGTTCGTGTTTAACACTGAGCCTTCTAAATTCACCGTTCCTTCAAAGTACTATGAAGTATTTCATTGTATGTAACCAAATAAGTATTTTCTAAGTGCTACTTTATAGCTAAGCCTTGTACTATGGTATTTAAGTGTTAGATATTTTGTATGTTCATTGCTGTTTTACAAAATAAAAATGTTATTTGAAGAAAAAAATTGCTACATTGATATTTTCAGTGAGCCTTGCAAGTTCTTCTTTGATGTTGTTCTGAGCACAGGTAATCTTTTTCTTTGCTGTTAATATGATCTAGGATTTTTGCCTCCAGTTCTTCCTGTACAGAGGTGAGCTGATTATGTATTGTCACTATCTCGCTCTTAATTAGTGGACTTTCAAGAGCAATTTCATTTCTATGGCCTATTTCTTGGTTACTTTCATTTATTACTTGTTCTTTATGGTCTTCCTTTGCATGTCTGTTGTTCCTTATTTCATCTAGCTCTATTGCTGTGAAAAAGTTGTTTCGCATATTAAAACAGCACTGATCCATGAGTCGTTTTTCAGTGATGATAGAATCAGGACACTTTTCTTTCCATATTTCAAACATTTGTTTCAAATATCCATGCTGTTCAGGCCTTGATTCAAAATAACATTGCATGATGATTCGGTTTTGTTCTTGAAACTATTTTTTTAGCCCTTGCTCTTAGCGGAAGTCCTCGGGTGGAGGATTTATCCACTAGCCCAAATCCGTTTTATATACAACGGGGGCTTATTCTGAGTCCTTGTGACCAATTGTATACAGAGATCAGAACCAGAAAAGACACTCTTTTCTCCCCTTTAGAAAGAGACAACACAACAATGGGTGTTTAAGAATAAATGTTGTCTTTACTAAATAATATAGAAATTCGCAAGCATACACAAACTGTTTCACACACACAAACGCACCAGATCCTTCAGATACATTAGAAATGGAAGCATTCAATATAGAAAATAATAAAAGATTCAACAGACTGGGGGGTAACACACAAAAGGATGCGATTGATACTTATCTGATCCCAGGAAATAGAGTTGGTCTTGTCAACGAAGAAAGCAGGAACAAAAGATCTCACTATAGGGATTCCACGCCACACTGATGGACTCAGCCACTACGTGCGGGCTTCTTGGATGCGCGTTCCAAGAAGGCTACGTGAGAATTACCTGTAGCAGAGCTTAAGTTGAAACTGGAACAAAAGATCTAACCAGAGGGATTCCACGCCACACTAATGGAACCAAGCCACTACGTGTGGGCTTCTTGGCTGCGCATTCAAAGAAGGCTACGTGAGAATTGCCTCTAGCAGAGCTTTAGTTGCCTAGAGAAGGGGGGGTTCTAGCTAGCTTTGGCTGCTAGCTGGCACAACTTAAGTTACAGAAAAGGTGGGGTGAGGGAAAGGCGGTCAGCTAATCTGGAACAAAGGTGTGTATCGCCTTTTTAAAACCTGCCTTAGGGGCTGGCCCTGTGTGCCAACCTCCTGTTCTTGGATCCGTCCCCTTCCATATGTCTATTGGTCATTGGGGCGGTGACATCTATCTGGAAGGAGTGGGGCAATATTCAAATCTAAGCCTACCCTTCAATGGGAACCATTTGGTCAGGTGTCAAAGTTGTATTGCCATAGTAACCTTTGAATTGCAGATGCTGGTCTGGTCCAGAAGGTAGTAAGCAGGATGTTTTCTTTGTGATTCAAACCAGATAAGAGGGGTTACATGTTATCCAGAAGATCTTTAATGGTGGAAAGTTGTTGTTTCTAAAAATACATGTGGCTGAGCATGATGGAGAATGTCTTTTTTGTCCTTAGGCATGATGGGAAGTGCATGTCTCCATTAGTATACCTATGCAGGCAGAGCAAATCCAGCACTTGGCATAGCAGCTTTCAGGTGCTAGCAAATCAAAGCAAGCCAACCCAAAGGACACAGCATTTCCCAATCCCATACACACAAATGCAGAGACATTACAGCCATACAAGCATCAGCATAGCATAAATAAAATACATTTTAAGCACACTTGCCAACAGCTGGTTTTCCAGAAGCTGATCAGGTCCCTGCTCTGGGTCCTTAATAGAAGATACCGCTTCTAGTAGCACAGCAGGCTTCTGCCCTGGTTGCCCAACAGAAGGGCCTGTCTCCTATAGCCCATTTTTCACCAAAGATCCAGGAACACCAAACTCTGACATGTCCCTTATTAATCCAGGTGATGACTGAGCTGATATCTATCTAGTACTGCTCATACGGCTATCACTTAAGCAGAAATCAGAACCAAAGAAAATATTTTAAAATACCTTAGTATTATTTCTCTTATATTTGATTATTGTGCCTATGCATTTTGCCACTGAGAGGGTGACACGATCATTGGTATCCGATAGTAGCCGACTGAGCTGATAAAGGCTTCAGATTCAATTTTATCACCATATAGAATGGGGATTTGGGATGCATTTAGTCTGACTCCTTAGCAGTGGTCTATCTACCATGGAAGACACTGCTAGCGGCTATACTTTGATAACATAGCCCTCTGCCTCACTAGAGCACACAAGCCCCACCAGGATGGCAAGCTAGCATCCTATGGAGAATTATTATTATTATTACTACTACTACTGGGTATTAGTGTTGAGTAGTGAGTAGTGAGTTGCCAGTTCTGAGAAATATCTGTGTCTGTTGTGCTGTGAGTATTCACATGAGTACATAAAGAGGTGAATGACAAAGTCCAAGCAACTTTTCAAAAAGTGTGCATGGTTTGAGCACATATTAGCATTTAACACTGCACACTTTATTCCAGTTAAGAGTAATATTTCTTACTTTAAATGTTACGTATGAGAGATGAGCTTAAATGCTCCCCCCACACACTGTTTTATTCTTTCAGGAAGGATCATCCTGTTCTCCTGTCACAAAAGATATCTAGTATAACAGGTTTTCTTTCATTTTATAGCGAATGGCCCAATTATGTCTTAATTATATGCATATGAGTAAAGCAACGAACGCTTGTCAAAATCCTTAGAAATGACATACTATTAAATTGCTCATATGTAGAATCTTTTTCCTTTAAAATCATGTAAACTTATTTCAAGAGGAATCTTTTCAAAGTAGAGTGATTGCTTATTAAAACTGAACTCTTTCCTCGTTATGCTTTCACCAACAGAAACTCTTTCTTTTTTTCTGTAAAAAAAGCCAACAGGTGCGTTAAAATACCATTTTTATTGTGTTACATTAAATGTAAACATTTCAAGGTAAGAAAAAGCTTCCAAAGATGCCTTTTCCATTAGACTTGCAATTAGAAATTACAAAATGAAAAACTGTAATTCTTCTCTCTTCATTACAATTAAGAGTGAAGATAGTAGTGGTGTAATGTGAATCCTGCTCCAAAAATTTTGGTTGGGCATACCAAAATCTACTTTTTTTTTTTTAAAGAAATCTGCAAGGTTAATCCTGGAAAAAATATTTTCATTGTTATCATACCGTTACGAAAAAGTATTTTGGATTGTTGCGATATCTGCATTCTTGTAGATATTGTATTACTTTCGAGCTAAAACAGATACAAAATTGTGATATCAGCCACAACTTGGAAAAAATACACATATGTGAAAATGGCAATGTTTAAACAGCTTTAAGGTCCCAGTAAAATGCCTCATTAAACAATAAAGTGCTGCATTAAATAATAAGGTCCCAAGACAGCTAAATTTTGTCACATCTAAATTGTGTTAAAACTAATGGAACAGATGATAGTGCTAACTAACATTGAACTAAATTGAGTTGCATTGCTTTTGATGGGTATTGCAACTCCCTTTAGCTTGATCTAAATTGTTACTCTATTACCCTGGCATTAAGACCAAAACCAGTGCAGTGGCACATTCCAGTCTTGAGTGAAATACCCATGTGCGATATCAGCTTTACAACTACAACTTCCATGGAATTTGATGCCCGAAAAAGAAGATCCACAAAAAACACCTGGATCTGATAATATTTAAGAAATTACAGTACAGCGCAAACCATTCTGCAGATGGGTCCCCCCCCCCAATCTACTGCTTGGACTGGGGGCAGAGGGGAAATTGAATTCTTCCTGCAGATCTATAGTTCTGCTATTGTTTTTTTAACCTGTTAACATTTTGAATTAAACCAAGCTATTCTATTATTACAGTTCATGTGCTGGTGATTCTCCATCATGGTACATCCAGAATCAGGAATAATCATACAATACAATAAAAAACATGGTATAGCTGTTTTTTTTTTTAAGCCCCAACCTTTAAGGAGAATTTGACCACCGATGCACAGCAGATGGAGCACAGTGAAACAAGGAACAGAGATTCTTAGTGAAATCCATGACTTGCAGTAATTATACTAAATGTGTTAAGTTACTGATGTAAGTGTCTGCCTATCTGATATCCTGACCTTGAAGGGAGCTTTGCAAGTTGCAGTCTTATTCTATGGGTACTTGGGTGTAAGTCTCAATGAATTTAATGGGGCTTACTCTCAAATATGTTGGCACAGGATTGCAGTCTTATTTGGGAGAAGTCCTGCTGATTCATTGATGAATGACATTATTTATATGCATGGGGACTTGTCTACTGTGCACAATAATGTAACGTATCAGCCAGTTCTCCACACAAAAGTAACATGTATTTATTCATTCGATTTCTAGCCCTCTCTCGCCCTTCTTACTGAAGCCAACGCAATGCCAATTCCTGTCTGGCCCAGTCAGCTGAATTGTCTAGCTTAAAGAAGCTCTGGTTTAGTTGATATATATGGATGTGTCACATCTGTAGTCAATAGATGGAAACAGAGAATGAAGTAAAGCATACAAAGATGTCTAGTCATTTTTTATGTTTATTTCACTGCCTGAGAGCTAGACACCAGTGCAGCCAATCCTGTACAATGCCAGTCACAACGGCAGACAAGGAAGGGGTACAATTTGTTCTGGTGACTATTACGCCAGCTGACTCTTGTGCTGTTAAATAGCTATTCAGTACCAGAATTGGGGCAAATACCCATTTGAGTAAGATCAAGGTACCTTTTTTTAGGAGTACTTCATTTCAGTTTAATTAAAATTAGGGTTGCAATATTAATTGGTTAGATTTAATGTTTTTATAAACTAATAATGTGGCCTATGATTAATCAAGCAGCATATTTTTTAAAACATTTAATTGTTAGTGTATAAGAACTGTTGGTGGCGTGTATCACTATAGAAGGGGCACCCCCTTTCTTTCTCAAACAGGAGAGAATGTCTCTTTTAATAACTTATTCAATTAAATGTTTTCTTCAACTAAAAAACTGTTCCCAGTTAATCAGGACTAAGATGAGTTATTGTAATTCAAGCACTTTTGTAATAAAGGGAGTGTGGGTGCTGGGCACTGTTGTAGAAGATACATTCTCCCTTCTCTAACACAAAGAGGGAATGCTTCTTCAAAGACTGTACCTGCTGTGACATATGTATCCATAATCTAAAACCAAGTATGTTTTTTCCATCAAAAGTATTTATAAATGTACATTTTTGCTGATTAAGTTAATCAATGTATCAACTAAAATACAATTCATTAAGATGCCTTTAATTGGGGGACTCTCTTAACAAATAGCAAACAGTATTTCCTTTATTGCTTCATTTCAAGCCTGATTCAGAGGATTCCATTTGTTTAAAGAACTGCTTCCAAGAGGAAACCTTTAATATAAGAGAAAACAAGAGGTCTGGGCAGTGGGTTCATCATTAAATATTTTTACATTTTTTTAAATTTAAATTTTATTTTCTACATACATCCTACGAAACTATTCACTAACTAAAATTACAGCTAAACAATGACCATATATGGTAATAATTGATATCTTAAGTCAAAGCTTTTCTCTTATTCAAATTAAGAATAAAAATTCTATTGTTGTTTCGATATGCAAAAAATTAAAATTATTGACAATGTAAGATTATATAATGTAGTATGAACATTTCTTCTAAAGTTTAAGCTATTTTCTGCCTTTCCTTCCTGTCTTCTTGCTTTGGGGTGGTTTGGGTGCTACCTCTCCCAATTCTGATTCAGATTGTACTTCTGAGCTGCTATCTGCAGATGTTTCGTGACTTTCCAAGCCATTCAAACTGTCCAGTTCTTCTTCTTCCTCTTTGTTCTTTGTATCCTTTTTGGGTTCCTGATGTCTTTTCAAAAACTGCTTCACCTTAGTAAAAGAGTCAATCTTTTCTTTTTTGCCTTTGTAGTTGAACATCAAGTCTTCAGGTAGTATCCATTGGTAGGTAGTGGTATTTTCCCGTAGATAGGTGGTTAAATTTGTCGAGGTTTGTGCGGTGCTAGCCCACTGCAGAATGTGGGTGAGTATGAGTATCAAAGAAGACTTAAGTCCAACTGGCTTAGTGTAAAACTATTTACATTTATTTACACCAGCCTTCACCAAAATATTATACACAGTGACAAAATGCTCCGCAGACACCAGGTTTCCCATCAGGAATAAGGTATACTGTACATCACTACATTTATACAAGCATTGACCAATCACATTACAATGCTGAGTCATGATGATCCTGTTAATTAGTGCTGCACTAATTCAGTGCTGCACTGAACTGCACAGAACCGGTTGGAGCCAGCTAGACTGTCACTCTAAGCTGTCAGCTCCTGTCAAGTAGATTAACCTCATCTACAGCAAGACTTACAGAAACACATGTAAGTTGACACTCCCCCTTAAGTCTGTGCTGTAACACCCTGTTTACTTTTTGATGCTGTGAACTTATTCACGTCAAGACATTTTGTGAACATGTCTGCCACATTACATTCAGAAGCACAATATTTTAGTTTAATTAATCCACATTGCAAGACATCTTTGACATTCATATATCTAATATTAATGTGTCTGCTTCTCATTCTAACACCTTGAGTATCTGCTAACTGTTGTGCAGCTGAGTTGTCACAAAACACATCTACTGGTAAGTCATAAGTTATTTTGAAATCTGTTAACAGTTGTAACAACCACTCTATTTTTACACAACATTGGCTTAGTGCAGAATACTCTGCCTCACACATACTTAAAGATACAAATTGTTGTTTTACAGACTTCCAAAGTATGAGAGCTTTATTTAGGTATATCACAAACCCTGTTGTAGACTTCCCATCTTGTTGCTCTCCCCAGCTAGAGTCGCAAAATACAGTCACAACACTTTCATTACTTGACTCTAACACAACTTTGTCATCAATAGTACCTTTGAGATAGCGCAAAACCCGTTTGGCTGCGACCCAATCTCTTTCAAAAGGCTTGTTACATCTTTGACTTAACAAGTGTACTGCTACGCTAATATCTGGTCTACTCCAGTTGCTGATGTATGATAGAGAACCAATTAAAGATTGATACAATTGCTTATCAGTAAACTCTTTACCATCTGGTTCCTTTATATACCCAGTGGTCAAAGGAGTTGTCACACTATGTGCATCTAGCATGCCAAATTTTGTTAGAAGCTTGGTTATTTTGTCTCTTTGACTCAACATAAAACAACCTTTGCTGCTTCTAGTCACCTCTACTCCTAGATAATGACCAACCTCACCCAAATGTTTCACTTTAAACATATTCTGGGTTGTTTGTTTAAACCATTCCAACTGTGTTTCATCATGAGACAGAAAAAATATATCGTCAACAAACAGTATTAAGTAGGATTCACTGTTATCAATCATTATAGTGAACAAACAAGGGTCAGCCACAGCTTGCACAAAACCAACCTTCTTTAAAGCTGTGCTTAAACAATCGTACCAGTTCTTTGCACTCTGCTTTAAACCATATAATGATTTCTTTAGTCTCAGTACTAATTGCCCATTTGGGTTTTCAAACCCTGGTATTTGTGTCATGTAGATTTCCTCTGTGACAGGTGCATTAAGGTATGCAGTTGTAAAATCAAAGTGATTTACCGTAATATTATTTTGCCCTGCTTTGATAAGAGCAAGCCTGAATGTGTCTGAGCGAACAGTAGGAGCAAATATTTGGTCGTAATCTTGCCCTTGTATTTGAGCATACCCCTGGGCAACCAACCTTGCTTTCCTTTTCACACATCCATTTGGTAGCTTTTTTACTTTGCTCAGCGACAACCAATAACATGTTTGTCTTTTGGCAACATTGTTAAGGCATACACATCATTCTCTAACAGTGAGTTGTGCTCGTCATCCATTGCTTTAAACCATGCCTCTTTTTCATCACAAGGTAGCTTTAATATTTCATTGTAACTCTGAGGTTCCTTAACATACACATGGTTCACCTCATATCCATATCTAACAGGTGGGATACCTTTAGTGCTACGTGATGAAACTCTCGGTAACTCTCTTTCACCTTACACATTTGTAGGAGATTGTTCATTTTTCAACACAATTTCCTCCTTTACACTCTCAGTGCTTTCAGTACAAGGTAGTGAAACCATTTGAGGCAACTCGTTAGCATGAATTCTGCTCCAGTTTTCATGCTCACAGAAATTAGCTGACCAACTAAAACTTAGTTTCTGATTTTGGTCAGCAAACCTGTTGTCCGAGTCCCCAAGCATTCAAAATAAATCCACGGTTGATGAACAAAGTCGAATTTATTATGAAGCAGTGGTTATATCAGGAACAAAAGCATTGTTAGTAATGACTACCAGTCTCATGGACACACATAATAAAGGAACTTGAACCCGGGTAGAACCAATGAGCCAATTTCCCGCTGGTGGGATGGAAGAGAAAACGAGCGCCAAAACCCTTGGGAACGCAACGGTTCTAAACCATAAACATAAGTTTAGTTCTCAGGCAGAGGATACATGATAAGCGAAGCTATGCCATAACACCTCCCTACCACCAGCTGGTCGACCTTGAGCAGTTA
>NW_015176560.1:104542-106753 GCF_001447785.1 Gekko japonicus | reverse complement strand
AGGCACATAGTTGACAGGAACGCACAAAGTCCAGCATATCTTTGCACATGTGTGGCCACCAGAATTGACGGCGTAGCAGTTGGAGGGACTTCACAAAGCCCCAATGCCCCGCCAGTTTGGTACCGTGAGCTGTTTGCAGGATTTCCCTGCGGAGAGAAAAAGGCACATAAAGTTTGTCACCGGAGTACACCAGTCCCTCGGGTCATGAGTGCAATCTGGTAGCCCCCCTAACAGGTCTTCATCCAGCTGTGAAAGTTCAGACACATAGCGCCGCCGCCAATCCACCCCCCCTGACTGGGTGGGCGGAGAAGAAAAAGGCGGAGAAGGGGCCGGTGGAATTTTCCTTGCCTGACTCCAAGTGATCACGGCTCCACCCAGCTGGGCGGGGGTGAAAACTGAGTCCACAATGACATCCCGTTGACTCTCATGTTGCGGGAGGCGGGACAACCCATCCGCTAGCGAGTTAGCAGAGCCCGGGAAATGATGGAGAGTGAATTGAAACGTAGAAAAAAAATCAGCCCATCGCAATTGTTTGGCATTGAGAGACCTGGGTGATTTGAGGGTTTCGAGATTTTTGTGATCAGTCCAGACTTCAAACGGCACCCTCGCTCCCTCCAACCAATGGCACCAGGTCAAAAGCGCAAGCTGTATAGCCGACGCTTCTTTCTCCAAAATAGACCAGTGGCGTTCAGCATCAGATAATTTCTTGGAGACATACGCCAGAGGATGTAGTTTCCCATCCTCCCCCATTTGGAGGATTGCGGCCCCCATAGCAACATCAGAAGCATCTGTTTGTACAATGAATTTTTTCTCCTCATCGGGGTGAGCTAATACCGGTTCGGAAGTGAACATGCGTTTCAGCTTTTCAAAAGCGGCATCGCATTCTGCAGACCATTTGAGTGGGGCCCCGGGCTTAGTGGCATCAAAACCCTTCCCCTTCGTTTTAAGTAAGTCAGTCAGGGGCAGGGAGATTTGGGCGAACCTCTTGATGAAACAACGATAAAAATTGGCAAATCCTAAGAACCCCTGTAGTTGGCGACGAGTCTTGGGGGGTTCCCACTCCAACACGTCCCGCACCTTCCCAGGGTCCATTTCCAACCCCCCTCCCGAGATGCGGTAGCCAAGAAAGTCAATGTGTGTTTTGTGAAATTCACATTTGGATAGCTTTGCAAACAGTTTGTGCTTAAGTAACGTTTTCAGCACCCTCCGGAAGAGTTTCACATGGGAGGGGAGGTCTTGGGAGTACAGTAAAATGTTGTCAAGGTAAATAATAGCCCCCTTAAACAAACACTCATGTAGGACCTCATTTATCAGGTTCATGAAGACCCCCGGAGCCCCCTGCAGGCCGAAGGGCATCACCAGATATTCAAATTGCCCCAGGGGCATATTGAACGCCGTTTTACTCTCGTAACCCTCTTTAATGCGTACTCGAAAATAAGCGTCCCGCAAATCTAGTTTGGAGAATACCTTCCCCTTAGATGCTTCAGTCAACAAATCTTTAATCAGTGGAAGAGGGTAGGCATTCGAAGATGAAACCGCATTCAGGCCTCTGTAATCTGTACATAAGCGAAGCCCCCCATCCTTCTTTTTCCGGAACAAGACCGGGGCGGCAAAGGGAGAGGAGGCAGGTCTGATGAATCCCCTAGCCAGGTTTTTATCAATGAAGTTGCGCAATTCCGCTTTCTCAGCGGGTCCCATGGCATAGATTTTCCCCTTCGGCAGTTTGCACCCCGGCAGGATTTCAATGCTACAGTCAGTTTTGCGGTGGGGGGGAAGTTTGTTTGCCTCCTCCTCCCCAAATACTTTGGCTAGATCATGGTACTCCGGGGGAAAGGGCAGTTAGTTCCTCCGCAGACAAGACCACACAGGGGAAATTCACAGCAGGCGGGTTGCCCCACGCATCGTCCCATTTGTGCTCCGAGCACTTCGGGGACATAAACTGGACCCTCCCCTCTTCCCACAGTATATAAAGGTCGTGACTAAAGAGCCACGGAGCACCCAGCACCATTGCGAACTGTGATTCTGGGGTAACTATGAAAGTTCGGAGCTCCCAGTGTTCCCCAGCCCCCAATCTCAGTGGCATAGTCTCATGAGCGCACGGTTTCATGGGTGCCCCATCCATCTGTGTGAATATGATGGGGGATTTCAATCTGTGGATGCCCGCTTCCAACCCCGCTACCACCGTAGGGCTGATTAAATCTCTCCCGCACC
>NW_015176560.1:65904-103140 GCF_001447785.1 Gekko japonicus | reverse complement strand
GTCCGAGTCCCCAAGCATTCGAAATAAATCCACGGTTGATGAACAAAGTCGAATTTATTATGAAGCAGTGGTTATATCAGGAACAAAAGCATTTTTAGTAATGACTACCAGTCTCATAGGCACACATAATAAAGGAACTTGAACCCAGGTAGAACCAATGAGCCAATTTCCCGCTGGCGGGATGGAAGAGAAAACGAGCGCCAAAATCCCTGGGAACGCAACAGTTCTAAACCATAAACATAAGTTTAGTTCTCAGGCAGAGGATACATGATAAGCGAAGCTATGCCATAACACCTCCCTACCACCAGCTGGTCGACCTTGAGCAGTTACGCCATTGCAGCAAGAGAAGACAGTAAACACCTACTGAGGAAGAGCGAGTGGGGGATGGACAGAGCATGTCCTTGGGAACGCAACGGTTCTAAACCATAAACATAAGTTTAGTTCTCAGGCAGAGGATACATGATAAGCGAAGCTATGCCATAACACCTCCCTACCACCAGCTGGTCGACCTTGAGCAGTTACGCCATTGCAGCAAGAGAAGACAGTAAACACCTACTGAGGAAGAGCGAGTGGGGGATGGACAGAGCATGGGGCAATATACACAGAGTAGCACATCACCTTATGGCAGCTTACTGACACCTGTATGATTTCATCCCTGGCTGGTACCCTAAGAACACAAGCTTTTTTGCTCTTGCTCCCCCTTTCCTTCTGCGTTCGAGGAGAATATTGACCCAAGCTTTGGAACCAAAAATCCTTAGTCTAACTGAGGGTACCTGTTATACATCAACTTGTAAGGGATATCATCAATTGCACTGGACCAAATCCGGTTACTCACATAACAAGAATTTTTTATCGCTTCAGCCCAGTAGAAGACACTCAAATCTGAGTCTTTGAGCATTGCATGCATCATATTTTGTAATATTCCTCCCTTTCTTTCTGCTACACCATTTTCCGCAGGGGTGCAAATGTTCGCGATCCTGTGCTTAATTCCCTTTTGTTTCAACCAGGCTCAAAAGCATTGGAGGTAAATCCTCCCCCCCCCCATATCAGTTTGAATAGCAAGCACATTTCCAAATTGATTTAACACTCTCTGGTACCAGTATTTAAACGTTGAAATGACATCAGACTTATTTTTCATAACAAACACCCAAGAGAAGTGTGACCAGTCATCACTAAGAGCATATTTGTTACCAGAATGACTTTTTGGAAAAGGCCCAACGAAGTCAGCATGGACCAATGCTAGAGGTTTCTCAGACATTCTTTGACTCTTCTTAGCAACAGGAAATGCCTTAGATTTGGTCATTTTACAAATCTCACAGTCAAGAAAAATTTTACATTCTTTGATACTTTCCTGACCTGTTAAGTTTTGTATTGTGTTGAAGATTACGTGGCCTAGCCTTCTATGTAATAAATGTTGGCAATTGTTATGTGGATTGACATTTGTTACTGTTTGTGCCTTTGCATTATCATTGTTTAGCACATACACATTATTCTGCAGCTTGCCCACAGCACACACCTGGTTTGCCTTCATTATTTTACACTCCTTATTGGGAAACAACACCTTAAATTCAGTGGCATCAAGGCACGTTACATTTAACAGATTGTTCTCCAAAGCAGGCACACATAGAACACCTTTGAAAGTGTAATTTAGGCTAGGGAAAAACACATCTCCCTGACAAGTAACCTGAGATGGTGTGCCATCAGCTAAACTCACATGGTTGAGGCTTGAGTTCCGTTTGTTCTGTAGTAGGCTTTCATCCTTGCAGAACATTTGTGAAGCACCTGAATCCAACAACCAGGACGTTTTAGTGGTCTCTGTAGTGATAACCACAGACACAGAGTGTTTAGCCTCAGTCTGTCTTTTTCTCCTTTGCTCCTGCTTCTCAGGACAGGAACATAATAAATGTTTAGTTGAGCCACAACAGAAACACTTCTTTACTCTTAGAGCGACGGACGAAGCCTCTCTGTGCTGCTCCTTACCGATGCAGCTGGTTGAAGAAAACTTCCCTGGCCTCTCCTTGGAGCGCTGCCCAGACTCCTTGGAACACAGCCCGGACTCCTTGGAACACAGCCCAGACTCCTTGGAACGCTGCCTGGACTCCACACAATGCTGTTCCTCCTGGAGAATTCTCCCTATGACATGCTGCAGGCTGAGAGTTTTAACATCCACAGTCTCAATAAGCATATTATAATCCAGTGATAGAGAACTCAATATGACATAAATCTTGTCTTCCTCGGCAAAATCTTTTCCTCGCTCATGCAACTGCTGAAAATAATCCATTAGGACATTGAGGTGGGCTTTTGCAGACTCACCAAGCTGCTGCACCTTCCTGTACAAAAGGTGTGTTAATGATATCAACGATCCAATGTTGGTCTGCAAATAAACAGCTTTTAAAGAGTCCCACACGTCTTCTGAGCTTTTCTTATCAGCCATGTACATGAGCTAGTCACCCCCAACACTCAGGACAATTAAAGCCAGTGCTTTCTCATAATTACTCTCTTCAATTGGCGTCGGGTCCTCTGGAGGGTTGTTAATGTACACCCACAGAGCCTCTTTAATCAGGAAATGCTTCATTTTTAGTGCCCACACATTGTAATTATTTGTGGTTAGCTTTTCAACCACTTGGGCAATGGGTACCTGGGCCATGTTTGTCATCTGCTCCTGGCAGCTGGTCGTCCCTCGGTACTCTGGACAGCTTACAGCTCCTCCAACCCACTCTCTGCAGCTTGGCTCAGCTCTGCTGCCTCCTCAGCGTTGAAGAAAGCCACAGCAGACAGTCACTGCTCTTCTGATACTCGTTCCACAACTCCACTCGCTCTCTGCTCAGCTAGCCGTGGCCTGGACCCATAACCCTGTTGAGGTTTGCGCAGTGTTAGCCCACTGCAGAATGTGGGTGAGTATGAGTATCAAAGAAGACTTAAGTCCAACTGGCTTAGTGTAAAACTATTTACATTTATTTACACCAGCCTTCACCAAAATCCTCCGCAGACACCAGGGTTTCCATCAGGAATAAGGTATACTGTACATCACTACATTTATACAAGCATTGACCAATCACATTACAATGCTGAGTCATGATGATCCTGTTAATTAGTGCTGCACTGAACTGCACAGAACTGGTTGGAGCCAGCTAGACTGTCACTCTAAGCTGTCAGCTCCTGTCAAGTAGATTAACCTCATCTACAGCCAGACTTACAGAAACACATGTATGTTGTACTATTTTCTCTTCTTCCTTATCTCTAATGGAATGTCTTTTAGTATTCTGATGTGTTCTTCTTTGATTTTCAATGAAGTCCCAAATGTTGCTTTCAATATTGCATCTCTTATAGATCTCTTAGAGAAACTGACATATATTTCACCAGGCAGGTTTTTTTCTTAATAAATTCTGAATATGATCTACTGATCATATCCATTTCGCTTTGTAATACTTCCGCCTTTATGCCTGTCACTGGTGCAAGCACTTCACTAAGGATTTCTTTCAGATTCTCAGATTTGTCTTCTGGCACTCCTTGAAATCTCAACACATATGAAGATTTTTCCATTTGTAGCTGCAAAAGTTGAGTTTTGTCTGAAGATCTCTCCCCCCCCCCCCACAACTTCCAGTCTTTGGACAATTGCTTTAGTCTTGTTTTCAACTGCCTCTGTTCTTTTGTTGGACTGTTTTAGCTGTTTTTGCAAAGACTCCAAGGTCTCGCTGATGTTAGTCATCTGAGCCACCAGAGGTTGCAATGCAGTATCCAGCATGCCTGCAAAGTCAAAGTTCACTTACAGTTTAGAACCCAGACGTGTTGAGCTGGGAGTTCCTTGTTGAAGTTTTACTTTCACCGCCATCTTTTCAGCCTGATAAGACATTGTTTATGTTTTATAAAAGTTTGCTTATGTCTTTAGAAGTTTATTTACTCTAATGCCTTAACAGTCTGGCATTGTACTGATTAAATTCAGCTGTCCGCTCAAACGCCGCCACTTTCTGCCCCCTTTAAAGCTTTTAAATCTTTGCCATTTTTGAGGGGTGGGCACCTGAACTCCTTGGGAAAATTTGAGTAAAAATACACTGGATTGGGGTGTTAGTCACAGTCATATGTTTTCTAGATAGATTTGCTATTTATGTGCCTTCCCTATGTACAACAGTGCTTAAGGTTGCCTACAACATAAAATTAAAAAAAATGTAATAAAAAGTCAAAAGAGCTATCATAATCAACAGCAGAGATAATTAATAAATATAACTTGTATGGTATAAACAATGAGAGAAACTCAATAAATTGTTAGTAAAACAAATAATATTAAACACCAAAAAACCCCTGGTAGATGATTAAACTGTACACAATCATGAAAGAGAACACCAGAATAAAGTTCAATGGCATGTTAAAATGTGTCAAGATAAAAAAAAACACTAAAAAAGCTACAACAGGTGATAAAAATGGCAAAAAAGGAAAAAAGCCTAATGAACATTACATTCCTCTCAGCTGACTTCTGCATGGCCATACATAGAAACATAGAGCTGGTAGGAACCCCAAGGGTCATCTAGTCCAACCCACAGTATAATGCTGGAAATTCACAGCTACCTCCCCCATCCCCACTCTCACAGCCATCCCTGTTCTGTGCCCAGAGGAAGGCAAAAAACAAAAACCAACCCTCCAGGATCCCTGGGCCAATCTGGCATGGAGAAAATTCCTTCCTGACCCCAAAGCAGTGATTAGCATTACCCTGGGCATTAGGGATTAGCACAAACCAGCTCACAAACAAAAGTTTGTCATAAATTTTGGCTGGTTTGTGAAGGGCAACTGGCATGAACATTCCATGAACTTTCATGTTGTTTGTAGCTCTTTGTGGCAGTTCATGAATGGATACATTTCTAATTTTTTTAAAAAATTTATTTATTAGTTTTCAAGTTATAAACATTGATGCCTATAAATATAAATACATTTCGAGTCTATCATTCTACATCATTATTTACCCATTTATAAACTCTCTACCATTTTTTTGTATGTATTTCATCTTCTTTATCTTGCATTATCAAACTCAATTTAGGTTTAGGTTTGCTAGGTTTAACAGTCTATTTTTTAACTCTTCCTCACTGGGGTTTTTCTGTTTTCCAATATTTTGTCAGTAGAATTCTAGCAGATGTTAATAACAAAATCATTATATGCATATCACAATGTCTAACATTTTCTGGAAACATATTTAGTAGATAACATTCTGGTTCTAGACTTAAGTTCACATTGGTGAATTCCAAAATTATTTTCTGTATCCTTCGCCAGTATTTTTGAACAATGCCATCATATATGATAAAAGGTACCAACATTAACCTTACATTTCCAACATTTGGTTGCATTATTTTTATAGCATTTTGCTATTTTCTCTGGTGACCAATACCATCTGTAAAACATTTTAAGAATATTTTCTTTGTATGGTATAGCCCTCATAAGTTTAGATGTTTTCCAAATTTTTGACCATGTTTCTGTGTCAATATTGTGGCCTATATCCTTCATCCAGGAAATCATTGATGTTTTGATCGTTTCATCTAGCATATAATCCTCTAGTAATAGATCATATAATTTTTGAAACATTTTGTCATTTGAGGAAAGCCAAATCTTGTCCAATTCTTTTTTGTTACTTTCAAAGCCGTATTTTACATCTTTACTATATCTAGACTTTAGTTGAGAGTTTTGCCACCAGGATAGTTGGATGGTAAATTGTGATAGCTTCTCCTCTGTTTTTAGTTCATTGTTCTTATCTAACCTTCTCAATTATTTATTTATTTATTTATTTATTTATTTATATTTCAATTTGTATCCCGCTCACCCCCTAAGGGCTCTGAGTGGCTTACATGTTCCAATTCATACAATCCTAAACCTAGGGCCACATACATGTAGGGGACGTGACAAGCCTACCAGGCACCCTTTCTGTGTAGCGGATGTTCATTGTTACTGCCTTGCGGTAGTATTTTGATATTAAGGAAGGTTTTACAAAGGCCTCCAGTGGGGAAACCCATTTCGGAGTTTTTGTATAATATATTTCTTTTATAAGGTTCCCTGTTTTAACTAGCGCTCCCCTTATTATATGGGAATGAAATTTGGAGTGGATTTTATCTTTCCCATACCAGATATTTGCATGCCACCCCATGCACAGATCATATCCTTCCAGTTTCAAGGTTCTATGATCTTCCAAGTTTATCCAATCCTTGATCCAGCATAGTGAGGCTGCTTGATACTATAATTTCCAGTTAGGGACACCAAAACCTCCTCTTTCTTTTTCCCCCTGTAGCAGCTTCCATTTTATTCTAGCTTTTTCCACATTCCAAATAAATTGTCTGGTTATCTTGTCTAGCTCTAGAAAAAAGTTGTTTTTCTTTAAAACTGGAATATTTTGTGCTAAAAATAAAAATCTTGGAAGTAAATTCATTTTCACTGTGGCTATCCTACCCATGAGTGAAAGCTGTAGGTTTTTCCATTTATTCAGATCTTTTTAAATTTCTGATAAGAGCTTAGTATAGTATAGTTATCTTCCATTAAGTAGCTATTTCTATTGGATAGCGATCTCCATAGAGGATATTTTTAAAATTTCGTCTATTGTATCTGGGAAACAGTTTTTGGTTAACAGTTTAGTCTTCTTGAAGTTGATTTTAAGCCCAGCAACTGAGACATATTCTTGAATTAAGTCCAATAAGTAGGTGAGAGAGTCTTTGGGGTTTTCCATTATAAATATGAGATCATCTGCAAATGCTAACAGTTTAAATTCTTCGCTTTTTATTTTTAATCCTTATATTTGTTCGTTCTCTCTCACCTGGCCATTTATATAAATAGTAACAGTGACAGAGGGCATCCCTGTCTCGTTCCTTTCTGAAATTCTATGTTTTGTGTCATATCACCGTCAATCGTAATCTGTGCTTGTTGTTCTTTATAAATCACTCTGACCATATTTTGAAAGTTTATTCCACAGTCCCATATTTCTAATTTTTGCAGGAGAAATTCCCAGGATAGATGTTCACATGCTTTTTCAGCATCTAGAAACATTAGTATCAATTGTTTTCCTGGATGAGTCTCGTAATACTCCAACACATTAATAATGTTTCTTATATTGTCCTTCATATGTCTTTTTGGTAAGAAGCCTGTCTGGTCTTGATGAATTGTTTGTAGCAGCACTTTTTTTAGTCTGGCTGCTAGGATACTTGCGAATATTTTGTAGTCCACGTTTAGTAATGATATGGGTCTGTAGTTTTTGATTAAATTCCCATCTGAGTTTGGCTTGGGTATTAATGTAATAATTGCCTGGTTCCATGAATCTGGGAGTTGGCCCGATTTACTTACGTCTTGTATTACTTCTTTTAGTGGAATAAGTATCTGATCTTCAAATATTTGATAAATTTCTATCGGGAGACCGTCTGGTCCCGGTGTTTTTTTCTTCTTTTGTTTTTCAATCGCCTCTACAATTTCACAAACCATAATGGTTTGTTTAAAATCAATTTTTGGTTTTCATTAAATTTATTTTTGTTTTTTTCCAGTAAATATTCTTTAGTTTGATTCACATTTTCTTCCTTTTGTTGATATAAATTTTTATAATAATTTTCCACAATATTTTTCAGGTCTTGTATTTTTCCTCATCTTTTTCATTTTTTAAAGCTATAATCGTTCTTTTTTCTCTTTCTTTTCTAATTCAATACGCTAACCATCTTGACGGTTTATTGGCATTTTCAAAATAATACATTTTGGTATATTCTATATTTTTAGTTATTTCCTGTGTCAGAATTAAATTCATTTTATGTTGTAATAATTTTAATTTGGTTTCTGTTTCTTCATTTTTAAAATTACGTTTCATTTTATCTTCTTCTATTTTAATTTGTTTTCTTAAGTGATCGCAATTTTTCTTCTTTTGTTTCTTTTTTAAGGCATCTTGATAAATAAACCACCCTCTAATAAAAGCCTTAAATGTGCCCCAAATTATCTCTATTTATACATCCGGTTGCATGTTTCTTTTAAAGAATTCTTGGATTTCTATTTTGGTTTTCTTTATGAATTTTTAATCTCTGAGCAGGTCCATGTTCATTTTCCATCTAGTTTTCTTTTGTATCTCTTTAAACGCCACTAGTACTGGATTGTGATCCCCAAATATATTGGGTAATATTTCCACTTCTACTAGTTCCATTAACATTGTCGTAGAAATCCAAGCCATGTCTATTCTTGACCAGGAATTATGTCTTGCTGAGTAGAATGTATAATCTTCCTTATCAATATTCCTAGTTCTCCAGGCATCTATCAGGCTATATTCTTCAGCCATTTGTAAGAAATTTTTGGTTAGTATCGCTCCTGCTCTTTTAGATTTTTTCCCACTTTTTCTATCAATTTCTGTATCAAAAACTACATTATAGTCACCTATGATACATATATTTCCACAATCTTTCATTGTTAAGACTTTTCTTATTTATTTCAGAAAGGTGTGTATATATTTATAATTAGTGATTCTACCCCTTGTGTTGTTATAACAATGGCTACTATCCTTCCATCATTTGATGTATGAATTAGTTTTGGATGCAAGTATTCCTTTCCATAAATTACTACCCCTCTTTTTTTTCATCTGAAGCTATAAAGGAAATACCTGTTTTTTAATTAAATAAATATTTTACGTCTTCTTTTTAAATATGTGTTTCTTGCAGACACACAATGTCTGTTTTTAACTTAGAGATTTGGTGGTATAGTTTTCTTCTTTTTGGTGGACTATGCAGCCCATTTACATTTTTAGAAACAATCTGAATTTTTTTAGTTCTTTCCATTTTTTTCTTTATTGTCTCTTGCCCTATTTCTGTTTTGAAGTCTAGTTAAGATCTGAAAGGGGATGTTTGATCTTTTCTTGTATTTTCTTGGAGTAGCGTTTTTATCTTTCTCTGTTTCTTGCCTTGACTTGTCTTCTTCAGGATCCGTCTCTGTTTCTCTCTCCTCTTTCTGCCAGCCTAAATCTTCTCTGTATATCTCAAGAAAATTTTCAATTTTGAAAACTGAATCTATTCTTTGCCTTCTACCTCCATAGTCAAATAACACCCCTTCTGGTATCAACCATCTGTATTGAATATCATTGGCTCTTAAGAGATCAGTATAAAATAGTTCTCTCTTTCCCCCCTCACTCTCCAGGGAATTTCTTTCAAAAATCTGATCTCTGAATCTTGTATTGTCACTTTATTTTGGTATGCCAATTTAAGTATTTTCTCTTCCACATCTCTTTTGTAGAATTTTACATCCACTTCTCTTGGGATCTTGTGTTTTTTTGCGTATGAAGAATTCCTTCTATAAATTACTTCTATTTCAGCTGCTACTTCTTCTTTTGTCCCTACCTCTAATTGTTCTGCTATATTCTGGGCCACTTCCTCTTTTTAATTTTTTTCTACACTTTCTGGTATATTTTGGCACCTACGAATTAGAGCAGCTTTATCCATTTCTAAGGATATAAATGATTCTTCTATATTGTCCCCTTTAGATTTTAATTCTTGAATCTCATAGTCCATCTCGTGCACTTTCTTTTTTGTTGACTCAATACTATTGGATATCTTTAGTATTTCCTGTTTATTTTCTATTATTTGCTTCTTAATTTCTTCCGTTTCTGTTCTAATTTGGTTTGACATGTCTTCCATTTTTTATCTTATGGGTTAAATTTCCTTCTTAATTAGTCCTGGGAGCATGTTTTCTACTGTCAATTTCATTGCTTGGGCCACACTCTCCTGTATCAATGCTTTCAAGTCTTTTATGAT
Organism: Gekko japonicus; assembly: GCF_001447785.1. Lineage (NCBI taxonomy): Eukaryota > Metazoa > Chordata > Lepidosauria > Squamata > Gekkonidae > Gekko > Gekko japonicus. Next base: position 93,403 of record NW_015176560.1, on the reverse strand, counting down.
CATTTGTGTAATTGATATTACGTTTGCTTTTAATTGACCAAGATTTCCTGATTGGCTGGGAGAGGTTAGGGACGATTTCCTGGAACCACTAAATGCAGATGCCATAGGTTATTTGTTTTATTTGCATTATTTATTTGGGGTTTTTTAAATCCCTTTTAAATCTTTATTATTTAATATAAGCTGGAATCACCCATATTCATTTATTTTTAAATCTCCTATTAGTTCCTCTGTTTTCCCTTTTATTTCTCAAGGTAAAATATTATTTTTTTGATAATTTATTTTTGCCTTGTCTATATCAGTTTTCTATATTGTCTGTTTTATTAGTTACTGTCTCTATCCTGTTACAGTTTTAGTTTTCCAGTTCAAAGTTTCTCTTATCTCTCCTTTCTCTTTCTATAATTATTGTCCATTTTTGTCAGTCCCCGTCTGTTCTTTTCTTAGTCCGCTTCTTCTCACGTTGTTCTTGTCTGTTATCTGTCTGTTATCTGTCTAATCCACGTCACTTTGTTCTGCTCCTCCGCTATCGCTCCTCTCTGCTGTCTCACATTAAACTTGTCACCACAATCCATCACATCGCGTCGCTCTACTCTTCTCCTCTACTGCTTCCTCCCCTCTCCACCATCACGCAGTTAGCACATCACCATGGCCCATCTGTGCAGCAGCTTCAGTGTCGTCTTCTCGTCAGCAGACAGGACGAGGCTCTTAAAGTGGTATACCGGGAAGGAAAAAAAGAAAGAAAAAGGAAAGTTTATTCTGGCAAAAGGTGTCTGCTATTACTAATTCTTTTGCCCTGTTAGTCCTATCTCTTTAAGGGAAATTTCTCTCTCTTTTACAAATGGTATCGGCGTTTCCCTTTCTCTTTGCACTACCGTTTCCTCCCCCCCTTAAGGTTTCCAATTGCTGACAGTCCAAAGTAATCCTGCAAGAAGAAAAAAAGGAAAGGGTTTGAAAACTTTTAGGGTCTACGTAGCTTCATTTAGTCGAGACTTGCTTATTCAGACTCTAGTGGTTCTTGAGGCTTCTCTGTTGCTCGGTGGGACTGTGTCTCATCGGGGCTCCTGTTACCTTTCTGCTTCAGCTGAGGAGGGGGATGCCACCCCACCCCACGTCAGATAGAACGCTCCTTGCCATGTCCCCCCCCCTACAAGAGGGTACTTGGAGGCGTTGGAGTTAACCTAGAAAGCTAAAGGTAATGATGAGTGCATGGAGTGAAGCACACACAGACCCACGATCGGAGAACCTGGAACAGGAAAAAACCTCTGTCCAGTTCTTCATGAATGGATACATTTCTAAACAGTCTCCACTCAATTAAACGGTTTAGAGAACTTCAAAGCAACAGAGGGGGCAGAATTCTCTGGACTTGGAAACACCAAGAGGAGCTCTTCCAAACTTAACAGGCACTGCTGGCTGCCAATTACAGAGTTCCCATTCTATTCTATGGGAGCAGAATGTTATATATAACCTCAGCTCCGCAGCCTCTCCTCTGTTGGCTGTTGGCAGTTAGACACACAGGCAGGGAACTTGTTAAAAGCAAAGGACATTCACCTCTCCTCTGCTGGGGTTTAAGTATTAGGTGGACTCAGGGCTCTGAGCCACCCTGTCTCTCTGCTCACACCGAGTGCCTCGGCTGAGGACCCACATTTTATATCCTCCTAATTGTGAACACCTCTCTCCTGCTGGGGTTTGGGTGTTAGGTGGACTCCGGGCTCATGGCCATGCAACAGAGGTTGGGCCAGATGACAGCCATGCTCATGCTGAGCAGTGGGGCTTGGCAACTGGGGGCCTTGTCTGAGGACCCACATTTTATATCCTCCTGACTGTGAACTCCTCTCCCCTGCTGGAATTTTGGTGTTAGATGGACTCTGGACTCTGAGCCACCCTGTCTCTCTGCTCACACCGAGTGCCTCAGCTGAGGACCCAAATTTTATATCCTCCTGATTGTGAACACCTCTCTCCTGCTGGGGTTTGGGTGTTAGGTGGACCTCATGGCCATGCAAGAGAGGTTGGGCCAGATGATGGCCATGCATGGCCAGTACTCCAGGGGATTGGTGTCAGGGCTCAGGGGACTTGGCAAGGTACTCTCTCATTATCACCTCTGCTGAATCCTCTGCCATTGCATGCCTGGCATCCCCACCGCCACTGACCTCCCACTTCACTACTGACAACTAGTAATGGGGCTTCTCCCTGGTTGGGCTCTTTGAGGTAGAGATGCCCCAGGCTGGCCATATGAGCACACAGCATATTGGTGGTGTCCTGGAAGGGCTTGAGGACACAGACCATTTGGGAGAGGGTCAGCCAGTTGTTGGAGCTGATGCTGATCTCCTCTTCCCTGTGCAGGATGGTGATGGAGGAGATGACATCCTGCATGGCACTCTTCTGCTCCACCAAATATGCAATCATGGTGTAGGTGGAGTTCCTCATCCCCCCCCCCCAGACTTGATGCTGCACAAGAAGTGGGTGGCCAGGACCCAGCAGGTCTTGAGCAAGGACCACATCATGAGAGGAGCAGTGCCCCAGGTGGCCTTGACAGTGCTCCCCAGCTCCAGAGCATCCTTCAACACCAGCTGAAGCTTGTGTGCCAGGCAGACGATGCCCTTGAGGCTCACACTCTTCAAGACTGCCAGCATGTTGGTGCTGGCATCCATGACCATGTAGCCACGGACAATGTTGCCACCACTCACTGACTCCCTCAGGCTACTCTGTATCACACAGCAGAAATGTTTTCTGCTATGTGATCTGCATCTATCTCCTGCACATGGGTCAGAACTACTTTGTAGCCTGGTGGCAGGACTGGTGGCAGTCCTGCTGGCTGCTCCAAAGGTATGCCGTGAAGTGTACTGTTCTGCGTTGTGCTCTAGAGAACTGAGAATTGACCATCACCACTGCGGCTGGCAAAAGGCTATGTCCTCCATAAGGGAGAAGCATCTCCACAGCAATCATCTCACCAACGTGGTGAGTGACTGCTTCCTGGGCCCTCCATGGAGCCCTGTTGACCACTTTGTGGGTGGCCCACCTTGATGTCCCACCCACAGCAGCCTGAGTGTGGGGAGCCTTTATTGGAGGGGCCTCCTGCTCCCCCTCCACTTCCCCTGCTGAGAGGGAGTGGGTCCTTCCTCCTGCTGGCCAGCCCTCTTTCCTGTGGCAGCAATGTAGTTGGGTCATGGTGCATCCTTTGCAGGTGGAGGACAGAGGGGGACAAGTGTTGGAGGTTTGCGCCCCTCCAGACATGGGTGTGGCACACCTGGCACTCTGCCACACAGGGGTCAATGGGGAGGGTGTGGAAATGTTTCCAATCTGTGGGCTTCCTCCTCACCCTCTGGATCACTGCTGTCAGACTCCTCCTCTCCAAAGAGTGTTAGCAACTGTTGGCGTCTCTGGGTAGTGCTAACAAGTCTTTTGCCTTTGTGGAGAGCCCCAGGAACAGACCAGAGGAAGGAGGCTCTGAGACCTCTGGTGATCAGTGTTCTCTCTAAACGTAGTTAGTGTGAGCTCTCCTTTTCACAATCTGCCTAAATTCATAATGAGTCACAGAATCAGCATTGCTGTCAGATGGCCATCTAGCCTCTGCCTAAAAACCTTTAAAAAGAAGGACAGCCCACTACTTCTTGAGGAAACCTGTTCCACTGAGGAACCACTCTGTCAGGAAGTTCTTCCTAATGTTTAGCCGAAAACTCTTTTGATTTAATTTCAACCTGTAGGTTCTGGTTCGACCTTCTTGAGCAACAGAAAAGAACTGCACTCCATCCTCTGTAAGACAGCCCTTCAAATACTTGAAGATAGCTACCATATCACTTCTCAATCTTCTACTTTCTAGGATAAACATACCCATCTCCTTCAACCTTTCCTCATAAGAGTTGGTCTCCAGAATCCACACCATCTCTTCTGGGGAGTTCTCACTGTCACTGAGCCCTGGCTGATCCATGACAATGGCTGGTTTTCAGGGTGGACTGTGTGGCATTACACCCCGCTGAGGTCCCTCTCCTCCCAAAACTCTGTCTTCCCTGGGATCCATCCTCAAATCTCCAGGAATTTCACCACCTGGGGTTGGCAACCCTATCTAGCAACCATCAGGAATCTGGGTGGGTTGGGGATATGGGGGGCACTGCTGGGCAGTGGTGTGACATCACTTCTGGCAAAAACCCCAAAGTGATGTCACAGCTCTCTAGGAATAGCTGGAAAACCTACTGATATCACTTTTGGCTGTTTTTTTAAACATTATTTTTATCCTAGTGATGCTGGGAAAGCCAGGGGCAGGGAATTCTCTAAGGATGGCAACCTGGGAACCCTACTTATAGGTTAGAAGAGGGGAGAACCATGTATGCTGCCCTGAGTTCCTTAGAGGAATAGACAAGAATAAAAATATTATAAGAACAGGCTAATCCCTGTGTTGATGGCATTTCACAGACAAGGTGCCATGAATGGGCACGCCTTGTTCCTGGTTGCTACTCACCTAACCTCAGAAGATGCAGATGCACAGGGCAGGGTCTGAATATAAGTTCTTATTTAATTTCTTTATTTGAACACTATATATGCCATTTCTCCCAATATGCACTTGAGACATTTCACAAAGTAGAACACTATAATGAAACCATAAGACAAAAGCTTAACAGTTATCAGTAATACACAAGCCACAAAGAAGCTAGAGCATTGAACAGCATAAAACAACAGCCTCAAAATGATACTCAAAAAAGTCCTCAGTCTAGAAGTAGGCCATAAAAACAGCACCAAAACACACACACACACACGCACAAAATCCCTCAACTAAAAGTCTGGATAAAAAGAAATGTTCCAATCTGGTGTCAAAACAGCAAGAAAGGTGCCAAGTGAGCGAGCCTTAAGGGGGAGAGCATTCCAAAGCTGAAGTGCCACCACTGAAAAATCCCCCTATCAGGTCACCAGCTGCCTCACCTCTGCAGGCAGGGGCACAGAGAGCAAACTGAGGTGAGGTTAACCAGCAGCTGAGCAGTACAGGAGAAAATAGTATCTTGGCCTCAAAGTGTTTGGGACCTTAAAGATAGATTTTGGTGGGTAGGCATGTTGGTCTGAAGCAATAGGACAAAGTTTGAGTCCAGTGGCTCCTTTAAGACCAACAAAGTTGAAAGGTAAGAGTTAGCACTTCATATGATGCCTGGAAACAGCCAGCCAGCTAGTGTTGTTCTTTCAACACAGGGGTGATATGATTCCTGTATGCAGTCTTCATTATCAGCCTGGTCACAGCATTTGGGACCAAGAGAAGTTTCTAGACATTTTAAAGAGACAGCCACATGTAAAGCACATGATAGTAATCCAACCCGGATATGATCAAAGCATGGATTCCCTTGGCCACATCACACTTTTCCAGGATAATGCCTATGCTAAAAAAAAATGCCACTTGCAAACACTGAGAATTTTAGGAGCACTATGATCAGTTGTTTTTTTAAGTTTCCTTTAAATGAAAAATGTAGAAATCTTTTGAACATTTATCTTATTTATTATTACTGTGGTCTATAGTACTGTGTATATCTTGCTGAAACTAAGATCCTGCTATGTAATTTTTGCATCTTTTGCCCATCTGGCATGTTAATACTTATGTCTTACTTCAGTTCTGTTTTTAGACTTCTGGTTGGTTCTATAACCCTAATCCTATTGCATTGTTTATTGAATGTCCCATCCTGTTGACTGTATTGATTCAGTCTGTGCAGTCCACCTTGAGTACAAGTGAGAAAGGTGAACTAGAAATAATGTAAAATAAATAAATGTACAATATAAAGGCACAGCATATTAGAAGAAAAATGGTACCCCTTAAACTATATATCTTCTTTCTTCAGCTTTGGTCAGAGAGGTGTCATCTTCTGAAAAGTGGATGCTACCCCAAAAATCCCCTGCAACACCATGAAGATTAGTAATCAAGACAGACTCACTGCAAAAAGGAAATGTTTGTTCAACTCTTGATTCCCCCCCACAACTGCCACGCCTATCAGATCACATCCTTTGAGAGGCGCCTCATCTGGAGGTGCCCTATTAATCACAATAATAAAAGGACTCGAGTCCTCACTTCACACACTACAGAAAGTCCTGAAAACTAAAAAGAGAATTATTCACACCCTTAATACGGTGACTGTCAGTTTTGAGAGGGTGACTGAAGGAGCAAGTAGTTCTGTGCAGTGATTTGGAATATTCATCCTGGCATCTTCTTTCGCTTGAGGTTCACCAACCCCAAAAGGTGAGGGTTTTTTTCAGAATTAATGCAAGAGTGACTCTCTTATTGGTACGGTTATAAATATTGAGAAACGTGTTACCACCTTGTGCATTATCTTTTAAAGATTTATTTACTAATGTTTACATATGAACATTCTTGAATCTTATAAAATTGTTCCACCTGATGGATGAGGGCGGTTCTAACAAATTTAAAATAATAATAATTTTAAATTATTATTATTATTATTATTAAATAAAATAATTTTAAAATTCCTACCCTAGAATAGCGCCACCAACTCATTCTACGCCTGACAACTGGAGACGGGTTGGCTCCGCCTCTTCTTGCGTGTATTGCGTGTCTAAGCCCCAACAGCCAATGAGAGGACGCGTTAGGCTTAGTTCCTGAATGTTGACAATATTGCTCCCGGCAGCACGTGACCGTGTTTCGTTTTTTGCGGCGGCCGCAAAAGGAAGGAGGCGCCGGTTCCTCGGTCGCGGCTTGGCAGAGATGGGCCCGGCGACGGTGCTTTTGCTACCCGGAGTCCTGCTGGGCCTCTGCTTCGGGGACAGCCTGTTCCCTAGCCGACACTTCGTATTTCAAAGCGGCCAGGAAGGCAGGGCTTTGGGGGGCTGGCGTCTGCCTCTCTCCCTAGAGCTGTTGGAGGAGGCTGAGGACCTTTCTCTGCTAGGATCGGAGTCCCTGAGGGACCTGCTCGAGTTGGAGCCAGAGTGCAGGGAGCTCTTGGCTGCCTTCACCAACAGCAGTGTGAAGTTGACAGGCTGCTTGGTGCGGAGCGCCCGTCCCGTGAGACTCTGCCAGAATTGCTATCGCCAGTTCCGGGAGATCAACGACCAGCTGGAGAACATCACCAGGGCTGTAGGGGTGCGTTTGCGTATTTGCTGTAGATCAACAAGCAGCCTTTTCTCTTGGAGCTACGGGGGGCCGGGTTGGGCCGGGGGCTGAGACAGTCACGTGTTGTTCCCCTCGTTTCCGGATCCAGCGTGTGGCCTGGGATTATGTTTTCTTTTATTATGTGTTACAGCAAAGGGGATCTGTTGGGCCTGATCTCAGAAGTCTGTCTGTCTGTCTGTCTTAATGCCGGTTCCCAGAGTGAGAAATCTCAAAAACGGTAGTAATTGCGTTGTGAATGGGGAAATAATTTGGGTGCCTCAGTATCTTCCCTGACTGATGTTGGGTAAAACCAGAATTGTGACATGGAAGTAGGAGAAGGGGCTGGTAGAGGAACAAGATGTATGTTCTCTAGGGTTTCCAGGCTCCAGGTTGGTCCTGGAGGTTTTCCAGAATCACGACTGATCTCCAGGCTATAGAGATCGGTTTCCCTGGAGAAAATAGCATCTTTGGAGGGGAGGAATCGATGGCATCACATCCCTGGTGAGCTGTGTCCCCTCTGTAGACTCCAGCCTTCCCAGGCTCTGCCCCCAAATTTCCAGGAATTTCCCGGCCCGGAGATGGCAATCCTGATTTGTTCTCGGAAGATTTTAGGGGGCAGAAGGGTTTAAAGCTGCTGGAAGGGGAGACTAGATGACCTGGAAACCCTGCTCAGCTTGGGGGACTGTGAAGCTGGTCAAGTCAAGTGCACTGTTTTTGTAGAATGGTTCGGTTGGGGTTTGAGAGGTGTGAGGGAACACCCAGAGGGAATCTGCACTTGAGGCTCAGTTCGGGGTAGGATTTTGACATTTGTTTTTGCCAAATGAAACACCCAAAACAGCAGAGTTGGCCAGCCACAGACGCTGGGCTGCAGACTGGAAGGTCTGTAGTTCGGCAGTTCGAGACCCTAGTACTGCGTGACGGAGTGAGCTCCTGTCTCTGGCCCCAGCTCCTGCCAACCTAGCAGTTCGAAAGCAAGAAATTGCAAGTAGATAAATAAGTACCGCTTCGGTAACAGCGTTCTGTGCCCCTTGGCGTTTAGTCATGCCGGCCACATGACCATAGAAACGTCTTCGGACAGCGCCGGCTCTTCGGCTTGGAAACGGAGATGAGCACCACCCCCTAGAGTCAGATTTGACTAGCTTTTGAGCAAGGGAAACCTTCACCTTTACCTTTATACCAATATTGGATTGTGATAAAGGTAGGCAAGCTGTGGAGTTTCAGATATCTGTTTCCACATAAATGGTGAGGTAGGCCTGCACAGGAGTAGTCACAAATTATGCAGGTCTGCATTTAAGATCATTGAGTTTACTTTATAGGATCTGAATTCAGCCAGGGGCGAGAAGAATCTAATCCCTGCTCAGCAATGAAGATCACTGGATTACCCTGAAACTGAAAACTCAGTTGTCTTATGGAAAGTGTTTGCAGTTCTGTTGACTGTTCTGTGTGCTGCATATGACTAGACCAATTGTTGCTTTGCATTAGCAACCTGAAAGGAAACAAGGGTGTTTTTTTCAGTGGGGGGATGAATCTGGGTCTGACTAATTCTGTCACAGTGTTGATGTGAAGTACAGTCAGCCACTTGTGGTTAAAAGTAGTTTGTCTGGCATAAATGTATGGAAAATGCTAAATATTCTTCTCTGCACAATCTGTAATTTTTGCTATCAGCTGTCTTTCCAAAAGGGTAAAAGGAAAAGTTGGGGGTTGGGCCTGAATCCCTACTTGGCTGTGAAACTTACTGGGTGATCTTGGGCCAGTTGCCTTCTCTGATTCTGGCCTACTTCAAGGGTTTATGATGAAGGTGAAATGGAGAAGGAGAGAAGCACATATACCATTCCGAGCTCCATAGAAGAGTAGTGGAATAAAAATGTGAGGTATATGTTATGTATATTATTTGGATGTATTACCTTGTGGTGGTAAGGAAACAAAATCCTTTGGCTTATCTGGATGTGTAGGAGTACCTGGCCTCAAACTTGTGGGGCTGTTTAAAATGTGATCAGAGTGCTTCCATGTAGGAATGTTAAGTGGTCCTGTCACTTCTTGCTCAGACAGGGCAGCAGAATAGTTCTTGATTATTTTTCTCTTCTTGACCATGAATGTTGATAAGGCATAAATCATACCAAGGGTAGGTGTCTAATTCTTGTTCATCATGTATGGACAGAAACCAAAGGATTTAGTGGCTTTAATGCCATTATAGATAGGCTATGTCTAATCTGTATTTTTAAAAATTGAAGTGCTTGTGTGTTGTATTTTGTCATACCCTTCTTCCAAGGAGTTTCATCCAAAGACATGCTATGGGCTCAAGGTCATCCAGTGAATGTCATTGCTGAGTGCCATTCTTTTTGGTCAAAAGTCAAATGTTCTAGCCACTGTGTAACAATCGCTTGTAATATGCGCAAGCAATTTAAATTCTGTGCCTTAAAAAATAAAACAGAGGTCCTGGGGCACCTTTATTCCACTATAAGGTTTGTGAGTCAAAGCTCACTTCTTCAGATGCATGAAGTCCTAGCCATTATTTTTTCCCCCTGTGCCAAGGATATATATAAATTTTGCAGATTTACCCAATATCTCTTGTTTTGCATATAGTTTATCTTGTATTCTGTATTATAGTGTATAATTGATTCTACTTATGTTAGTGATAAGCAAGGTCATGGGCCATACAGAGCACTGAAGCCTCACCTACAACTGCTTGATCATCAATTACTTCTGGGTTCTGAAATTTCACCAGTAATTGCTTATTCGAACTTGTTGTAACATTTATAAGGACTAGAAACGTGCTTCTTTGTTTTTTTCTTAAGGAAGCTAAGATTCTAACGCACCGGCCAGTAGGGAAATTATCAACGCGTCCCTCTCAGAGGGACGGTTCCCGGAGGCACTTAAGGAAACGATGGTCCGCCCTCTCCTGAAAAAACCTTCTTTGGACCCGGCCGAATTGGCCAACTATCGGCCAGTGTCCAATTTGCCCTATTTGGGCAAACTTATTGAGAGGGCGGTGGCGGTACAGCTGCAGGGCTTTCTGGATGACGCTTCCATCCTAGATCCCTTCCAGTCTGGCTTCCGCCTGGGGCATGGGACAGAGACAGTACTGGTCGCTCTTACTGATGACCTCCAACGGCATCTGGATCGAGGCGGTGTGGCGGCGCTGTTGTTGTTAGATCTGTCGGCCGCGTTCGATATGGTCGACCATCAGCTGCTGACCCACCGCCTCGCTGACGTGGGGATTCAGGGGCTCGCCCTTCAATGGCTTGCCTCTTTTCTCTGTGGTCGGAAACAAAGGATGGCAATAGGGGAACAGCAGTCCCGGAGACACCCCCTTGCCCATATTGCCCGGAGGTATGGGCTTGGGTGTCATCAGTATGCTGATGACACCCAGCTCTATCTGATGTTGGGTGGCCGGTCGGGCTCTGGCCCTGAAGGTCTGCACCAGGCGTTGCAGGCCATGGCTGGTTGGCTCCGACTGAGTTGGTTGAAGCTAAACCCGGTGAAGACGGAGGTCCTCGGCCTGAGTTGGGGCGGGCTGGGGTTGGAGCTCCCTCTCCTGACCTTCGATGGGATGCCTTTGGGGCCAGCGCTGGAGGTCAGGAGTTTGGGAGTGCTCCTGGACTCCTCATTATCTATGGAGGCCCAGGTGGCAGACACTGCTAAGGCAGCTTTTTACCATCTTCGGCTGGTGCGGCAGTTGGTTCCCTTCCTCGACCGTGATGACTTGGCCACCTCGAGGTTAGACTACTGTAATGCTCTCTACATGGGGCTGCCTTTGTCGCAAATCCGGAAGCTGCAGCTGGTGCAGAATGCTGCAGCCAGGCTGTTGATGGGTCTTCCTAGTAGGGATCACATCCGGCCTGTGCTGAAAGCGCTGCACTGGCTGCCGATAGGGTACCGGATTCGCTTCAAAGTGCTGGTTCTTACCTTTAAAGCCCTATATGGGGTCCAGTATACCTTTCCTCATATGTTCCCCCGCGAGCACTACGGTCGGGAACACAACATCTCCTGGTGATGCCAGGCCCCCAGGAGGCCAGGCTGGCCACTACTAGGGCCAGGGCCTTTTTGGTGGCGGCTCCTACCTGGTGGAATGAGCTCCCGGAGGAGATCCGGGCCCTGCGGGCCCTTGCACAGTTCCGCAGGGCCTGCAAGACGGAGCTATTCTGCCAGGCGTTTGAGTAGAAGCTGCCACTACTGTACCATCATTATCTGGCCCTGGAAGAAAGAACATCAGTACTACTCGGAACAGACAACGCTGAGTTGGGAGAGCAGCAGTTAATACGCCATCTTGTGGAAGATCAACTCGGAACATCTAGAGCACTATATTATATTGTAGAATGATTTTAAATTGTTTTAAATATGTTTTATATGTTGGCTTATGCCTGATTGTACGCTGCCCTGAGCCCGCGCAGCGGGGAGGGCGGGCTATAAATTGAATTTATAAATAAATAAATGTAAATAAATTCTAGGAAGCAGAATGTTGCATCCAGTGCTTCATTCAGCCCAATTTCTATGACACACACATGCATATGCATGGAATCAGCTTTAAAATGGGCAGGCATAATAATGGCTAGGAAGAGGCACGCCCTGGGACATTTGTACAGATCGATTGTACATTGTGAGGAGGAAAGTGGACTGTTAAACAGGAACAGTAGGAAGAGAAGAAGAGGAGATTGGATTTATACCCTGCCCTTCACTACCCAAAGGTGTCTCAGAGTGGTTTACAATCCCTTCCCCTTCCCCTCTCCACAACAGACATCCTATGAGGTAGGTGGGGCAAGAGAGCTCTCTTGAGAACTGCCCTTGAGAGAACAGCTCTGAAAGAACTTATGACTGACCCAAGGTCACACCAGCAGCTGCATGTGGAGGAGTGGGGAATCAAACCCAGTTCTCCCAGATTAGAGTCCATGCTCTTAACCACTACACCAAACAGAAGGGTGGAATTACTTGAAGGAGAGAAGAAGGGTGGAATTACTTGAAGTGACAGGTTGCAAAAAGTAACTGGTGTAAATAGTTCCTTAGGCTGTGGCCCATAAACCACTTAACTGTCTTCAAGTGGATGTAATGGGTCAAAATTAACAGGATTATATCAGTCTAAGCCAAGCACTTCGACAATGCTGGTTTGTAGGTTTGTTTTTTTGATTGGGCTGTAAGCCAAATTCTGTGCTAACATTTTCACATCCTCTTCTTCTGCTTTTGAAACATGTATTGGACTTTTTTGGGGGGTGGGGATGTAGCACCATGGCAGAGCATATGCACTGAATGCAGACGGTCCTGGCATCTTCCAGTTAAAAGGTTCTCAAATGGGAAGTTTTTGCAATGACCACTGCCTGTAAACTGCTGCCATTCAATATAGACAGCTCTGCAGTAGATCAACCAGTGATCTGATATGCTTTAAGGCAGGTTTTGTATGAGAATGCACTAAGAATTTGCAATGTACAAAACAACATTTTAACCTCTTTGTTTTACTGTGACATTTATCTTACCAGTTACGAGTTTCTTCTCATTTGCAGCAAGTCACTTGGGTTGCTTGCTTAGAATCCTCTTCAGCGGACCTCCGGTTGATGGTGGCACGCTCACGGACTCACCTCCCGGACCTCCCGGGGGTGTCTCTGTGCTCTGGCGGAAGGAGGGGGCAAGCAGGCTCGTAAACCCCCCAGGGGCCCGGCGAAGGGACCCTGGCCAAGGAGCTTTAAGGGGTAGCCTCTTCGATGGCGGAATGCCAGAGAATCGAGGCTCCCATCTGCTCCAGTGGTTCTTCCAGCCAAGAGACCGAACGGTACAAGTGAAGCTAACCGGGTCAAGCGCAGGAGATCGGGCGTGAAAAATGATGAAAGAAGCGGGGTTGGAAGACCAACTATGAACGTGAGTCAACTGAGGAACGATTTTTAATGGAAAAGACACTCCCTACCCTATCCCGTGGAACGGGAAAAGCGAGCGAGGGGGGGACGCCTCCCATGCGCATAAACTGTTGAGCGAAGGGGGGGGAGCAGAAGAAAAACGTGCGATTGCCCAGAAGTACTCGCCCAATTGAGTTAAGCAGTCAAGCGCATATTCAGAGACTTCAAAAAAAAATTCCCGAAAGTAAGTAAACGGGGGGAAAATGGCGAGGAAGAGGGACAGAGACAAAGAAAAACTTTCAAAAACGAAACTAGAGTCCCCGAAGCCGGAAACGACCAGTGAGATGGCTAAGGCTGTAGCTGAGTGCATGCGCCCTCTGCTGGAACAGTTAAATAACTTCAAAGAACAGATGTCTGTGGTAACATCCAATATTACAGCCCAGCAAACGCAGTTGTCTGTAGTAACAACTTCAAGTCCAAATGGATAAGGCCAATATTGTCCTGCGCTTCCAGGGGGTGCCTGAGAACAAAGGAGAGAATCTTAAAGAACTTATGAGTGAGTTACTTGCCCCAGTAACAGAAATAAAAGCGGAACTGCTACTCAACGACATGGATATGGCCTACAGGTCATATTCAGGATATATAAAGAAAAACAATCTGCCTGGGGGGATTGTAGTAAGATTCACGAAGAGGCACGTCAGAGATGCTATCCTGAAAGCAGTAGCGGCAACACCCTTGAAGGCAGAGGAGAATGCTGTTAGAACGCTAAAGGATATTCCATTTGAAGTAAGGCAACATAGAAAGAAATACAAAGAAATTTTGCTCTTCCTCCAAACAAATTCAATTGGATACAAATGGCTATTTCCAGAAGACGTAACATTTAAGATTAAAGAGAAGAAGGAAAAGATTGACTGTTCTTAAAGCTCAAGAATTTCTAAAGGAACAGCTGGGAAGGTCAGAGGATGAGAAAAAAAGAAGAGGACTGTAGGTCCAGTGGTGAGCTGGAAACTGGTACATCTGGCGAGGACTCTTTGTCTGAGCAGGGGGCAGCGGCCCCGAAAAGTCCCTATAAGCTGCGAAAGAGAAGGGAAAAGAAGAAGTAAAGGCTGAAGGACTCTGATTTTTGCCTTTGAGAACTTTGGTTCTGGGGGATGATTGGGGATACTGTTATTGGGCAGTTAAATGCAAACTGGGAGGGTAAAAGGTTTTCTTTTTTAAAGGGTTTGACTCAGTTCATAAAAAGAATAACGATGAGAAGACTTGATGTTTTAAATCTAGTTGGAGGGTCTCCTGTCTTGGGTTTTTAGTTAGTAGTGGGTATTTTACTTTCTCCCATATATGTAGTTCCCTTATCCCCTTTTCTGTTGTAGTTTTTTGTAGTTAAAAAGATCAATTAAAAAATCCCCTTTGGGGGCTCAAAAAAAAAGAAGGGGAAAAAAAGAATCCTCTTCAGCTATTCCCACTACAGGCATCTTGCGGTTGTTATTTACTCCTCTTTGCTGGCAGCATCCAGCATCCTGGACTTTTGCAGATTGATTTTAGGGGGAGTATTGCTTGAAAAGCCCTTTGGCTGGGGTTTGAACTTGAAGGCTTTTCAGGTTTAATCCAGCCTTTATGATGTTATATTTTTTAGTGACTTTCTGCCCTGTGGAATTCTTGAAAGCAGGAGAACCAGTTGCTAAGTGGCTATTTTTCTCCTCCTGGGTAAAATAAAAGAAGCATGATAATCTGTGCTTTACAGCTTTGTGCTGGATCTGCTTAAAAAAATGGTAAAACATATGTAAGGATGAATGTATAACAACGCTTTGTGTCTCTCTCACCACCTTTTCAGAACACCTCTGAGAGCAGCAAGTGTGCCAAAAGTCTCTTGATGTCTGATAGGCTACAGATTGTTGTGATCCTGTCCAAGTTTTTTAATGACACTTGGGAGAAAGCAAACTGTGCAAGTATGTGGTGACTTTCTTGCTTAATATTGACATTTTGCGCGTTTATGTGATAGCTTATTTTCAAGTGGTCTGCACAGGCTGTAAATAACGTATTGCCATATTGGTATTATCTTGGATGTTGGAAATGGTGGACTTTTTAAAACTAAAAAAGTCCAAAAATAACAGTGGTCAGCAGCTTATGCTTTAGCATTCTCGAGATCCAATTATGCTTTTGTTATATCTCATGCCCTCAATTTTTAAAAATGATTTGAAATGCTAAAATGTAGCTGCTTGATTTGTTCTGAAATTGCTTCTCTTGTTCAGTTATTTTATTTTTCCATTGTGGCCTATAGCTTATATGGAAAATAGATTTGAACCAGAGTATGTTGCCTTAAATTGTAAGTTAAATAACCTACAGTTTTTCATGATGTCTGAATATGGCCTCAGTTCAGACATAATAGGAAACCAAGATACAATTAAAATAACTGCATGTGGGCCATTTCATTCTTGCGAGTACTTAGATTGTCTGAATGTGGGCCATTTCATTAACTTGCGAGTACCTAGAGGCTGTCAAACCAGGATCTGAAACCACGGTTTGAAACTGGTTTATTAATCCATTCTTAACTCTAGTTTTGTATATGACATATGACCCTTGGTTGTGGTTGTGTTAAAATGAGGAACAAGCATAGCCATAGAAGAAATCAAGAACAGAGAAGAAGAGGAAGGAACAGAAGGTAAGAATGGTATATAGCAACATAGGAATTATAAATAAATAATAGTATATGTTATGCATATTTGTCCCATTGAACAACACAGAACTTAACTTCTGAGTAGGCATTCATGGCGTTATACTGTAATGCAGAAGGAGAGAGGAAGCAGGCTTTGTACTGGGACATGTACATACAGATCCGGTCTGATACCCAGCAACATTACCAAACCTGCCCAAATAACTATAGCATTGGAGAGGGAAACATTTTAAAATTAAATTGTGGATTAAATGCATGTTAAAGATATACTTTGCCTACTTTGTAAACAGCACCTGTTTGAACTTAAAAGTAGCAAATATTTCTCACTGTGTTCCTCTGCTTTCCTCCTTGAATCTTTGAATGTCCATAGTTTCCAAACTCAATCAGAGCTACTTTGTGCATGTTAGCTTGTTGGGAAGTTCCCATATGTTCAACTGGACTTACTAGTAAATGTGCATAGGCTAGCAAGTTATACTTGAGTCAGTGACTGGGTCTGAGAGAGGCCTCCACCATAAGACCATTAAGTCCAAATGCTAAAATTTCTTACCTGCTCACTTCCACCAAACTGTTTTTACTTTCACAGTGGAGGGGATATAAAAATGGGATGTACTTTTCTCCCAGCAAGAGTAAAAGCTGCTTGGTGAGAGTGATTTTCTTCAGGAAAAGAGAATTAGGGGAAAGTTTCCACCCCTCTGTGCTGATTTCTCTCCTTTCATAGGTCATATTAATTTATGTTTAAAATAACTTCAAACTTCCTAAAAAATAATCATGGCGTAACATGTAACATATTGTTTTATTCTTATTTGTATCTAGTAGAAGGTTTAAAACTGATGGGCAACATCCAACCTATGACCAGTTTTATGTGGCCTGTAGAAATCTAATTATCTTGAGAACCTCATCTTAATGTTGCTGTTGTATGTCTTTAACCCCTCCCCCCAAAAAATTCTAATCCATATGGCTGCAAAAATATTTTGAAACTGCCAAATGATTTCTGAAGTATATTTAATCAGAATTTATCAAATGTTACATATTCTGGGGTCAGTTTCAAAACGGCTCTTGCGACATGTTTCTGCCATTTCCTGTGCTCTGTCGGACAAAATTGCTGTGGAGCACAGCCTGTGTCGTACTGCTGCTTGACTTGAACGTTTTCTTGTAGGCTACCTCAAGTACACAGAGGGGAGGGATATGTATGTTTAAAGTATATAAAGGGCTTTCATTTATTCTTATTTTTCTAAAAATACAATGTTTGTTTATTGCTCTTTAAAAATCCAAGACTTAGTTTAAGGCTTGGAGATTATTTATTATTTATTAATTTTGATTTATATCTCGCCTTGCCTGCACAGATTATATGTTATAGTGTGACTGAGGAGCCTGGAAATGAAATAGTTGTTTCCTAAAGCCTAAAAGAGAATAATAGTAACTTTTTTAAAAAAAGGAAGATATTCTGTGGAGATTCCTTAGTGGATACTTGGAGGATGGTGTCCTCAAGCAACAGCTTAATTGCTTGTAAAAAGCAGGCAAAACTGGTTACTGGGGTTTTTTTTCTTTTTGGAGGTGTGTGAATTTTTGGCCTCAGTTCTTTTCTTTTTTGTAATCTCTTTATTGGATTTTCACATATAAGAAAAGAAAAAGAGATATACATACCACAATTTTAGCACCTAATTAACTAAATTATTTATATATTATTATCCAAATCACATTTGTTATAACATCCTTGCCACCACGTGAATCAAGTTCATCTAAATTGCTCCAATAGCAAGGTTTATACATTACAAAACACTCTAACTCCTAAACCTTTCTCAGACTAACAAAAATATACCCATGAAGCTATCTTATTTATTTAAATAATTATAATCTTATATCCTGTTTGCTCTTCTCAAAAGACCAGTTAATTAGAGGTCATTATATTTTGTACTGAAGAAATAACTTAAAGACCTTCCTCCTACCACAGTATCTGAATCATTGTTATTTCAATAAGAGACCCAGTTCTAGGTAGTACTAATTTACCATTTCTACCAATACACCAACATTAAGAAAGACAAACTTTTAACACATTATTTTTAACAAAGAAATTTCTTTTGGTACCTTTATGCAGACAATCTCTTTACCTAAATAGTTCACATCTTGCTATTAGTTGTTCTAATAAGTCAAAACAGCTATGTAAAAACATTCTATAATTGCTATTTTTTAATCTTTTAGAAAAATATTTTTAATAAGAAAGTTTCTTTTATTACCTGTATAAAGACAATCTCTTTACCTAAATAACTCACCTCTTACTCTTAATTGTTCTAATGGGGGGGGGGCAACAACTATCAAAATATCTTCCCCCCCCTCCACAATAGTAATAGATATCTTTCCTTTTATTTTCAAAGACCATTTATACCCAATAAGAAAACAAAAAGTTCTACTAAAACCGAACATAGCTTTTTCCTCTTCCTTCTTCCCCATCTTTCAGTAAACTCCTTTTTCTTTTCAATCTCCTGTAGATGCCTTGCATTTCTGTACTGATAACTTTTATGGTCCAAATCTTTTTTCCATGTTTCAGATAGCCAGTTCTCAGTCTTTTATTCACGTTGGAATTCTTTACACCATCCTTTTCTCCTCTTTTACACTTTTCATTCTCATTCTTTTTTCTCCCTCGTACTTTTGATGGGTGCCGTTTCATTATCTTTTTTTCCAGAAATAGAATTTTTTTGTTTCTTTTAAGCCATATCTTGGAGTTGCGTTAATCTCCAAGGTCTCTCTTTCCGTATATACCAGCTGATTAGCCAGCGGCTCTCTCTCCTCCTCCTCCTTTTGTTTTTTTATAATATATTTATTAGGTTTTTTACAGTATAAGCCTATATTGCACATACATACAAAATCAACAAGACTATCTGTAAAATCCCTAAACATCACTTTACCTTCACAGCAGCACAGAATAACATACCAATTACCCATATTATAGAACGTTTTTGCTCTTATCTTTGATCTTACTATCATATCTGTACTGAATATATCTGTATTAAGTAGAAACTTCTAGTTCTATTACCTTTAAAATTCTTATACTGTCTTTTCAGATAAGATAAGAATTCATATCATATCAATGATGTAAAACATTCATTTTAGCTTATTGTAAATTATCTTCTCCTAACTCAGTTCTAGCCCATCCTCCAGTAGCCTGTTAGTTCCTTATATACAATATAAAGGTAAAGGTAAAGGTTCCCTTGCTCGAAAGCCAGTCGAATCCGACTCTAGGGTTGCGGTGCTCATCTCCGTTTCCAAGCCGAAGAGCCAGCGCTGTCCGAAGGCGTTTCCGTGGTCATGTGGCCGGCATGACTAAACACCAAGGCGCACGGAACACTGTTACCTTCCCACCGAAGTGGTACCTATTTATCTACTTGCAATTTCTTGCTTTCGAACTGCTAGGTTGGCAGGAGCTGGAACTAGAGACGGGAGCTCACCCTGTCTTGCGGCACCCGGGTCTTGACCTGCTGACCTTCCACAGCCTGCAGTTCAGCGTCTTAACCACTTGAGCCACCGCAGCTCCACACATATACAATATAGGGACATAATATTAAATTTTTATTTCGTTTTCTTTTATTACCCTTTTACCCTTTACTCAATCTTACATCCTTTGAATTAATTTAACATTTTATTGTAGCTTTTATATCCCATTCCACTTTCAAGTTTGCTCTACTGCTTTTTAATTACATTTTTTATCCCTTAGGCTACATCAATATCCTATATTTATAAGCTGCCAAAACTTCACCCATCTTTATTCCGCCTGGAATTAATCTGACTCCATCATAGTCACACCAAGTTGTTATCAGAGAATATACACAACCTACTCACAACACAACTAAACTTTCTTATATCACTAAACATAATCAAACATTCAACAACACCATTATTATTATTAACAGTTCCCTCCCATTAATTTACCAATTCATTGTTTTATAACATAGACCCTTTTAAATATTTGACCTTCTCTACCAATTTATGAAAGACCTTTATATTCATTTTAACATTACAAACTCTTGTTGTTATTCAAAGTTCATTATCAGAAACCTATAAATCATATAAATTTATTGTCCCAAGTAATTAATATTCAGTCCTAACCTTCCAATACGTTTAGACATATTTAATTTGTTTTAACCATTTCAACCACCCTATTGTATCCTAATCACCACTAATAACAATATATATATAAATAAATACATCCAACAAACAAGACTATAATTAAATAAATAAAGTAGGTTTTAGGTCATTTTTCCAATTGATCCTACATCTGAAGAAAGCTGGTCTTTCTATTTTTTGTATAGTTTATTTTTCTTCTTCCGCATCTGCATTCTACTCTTCTGTCTCAGCCTTTCTACATGTCCTCGTTTTTTGCATGTTCCTTGATTTCCACGTCTCCTTTCTCTGCTTTTCGGCCGTTCTATTTTCCATAGCTTGCTATCTCCTTTACTTTTCCAAATCCATCGCTTCCTTCTTTTAATCCTTCCATCCCTCCCACTTCCAGTTTTTAGCCGTTTGTTTTCTTTTGACAGTCTTTTTGGCGGTCTTAATTTAACTCCAGATAATTTTTTATTTGGTCTCTTTTTTGCTCTTTCAATTAACAAGTGTTTAGTTTCTACACAGTCCACCACTTGTATATTTTTCAAGTTTTCTTCCTTAACAATATCCCTATTCTCTT
The DNA here is from genome assembly GCF_001447785.1 of Gekko japonicus. NCBI lineage: Eukaryota > Metazoa > Chordata > Lepidosauria > Squamata > Gekkonidae > Gekko > Gekko japonicus. Next base: position 73,166 of record NW_015176560.1, on the reverse strand, counting down.
TTTGCCATTCCTCTGGAGTCTTCTTGGCAATATTTTGTTCCTGTTCTTCTTTTTTTCCTATTTCCCTCTCTGTATTTTGTATTTTCCCCAATATTTTTTTTTACCCGAACCCTAGAGTCGGAGTCGACTGGCTTTCGAGCAAGGGAACCTTTACCTTTACCTTTTACATCTGACCAACTTCCATATTTTCATCCAGCTCCTCCTCATTTCCCATTGTATACTCCATTTCAAACAGACTCTCCAGTCCAATCTCTTCAGCATCCAATCACAATATTATCTTTTGTTTCACAGTCTATTTTCATTTGTCCCCCTTTTTCCCCTTTGCCGATAAACAGAACCAGCACGATACTGAGAACAATAATTCTCCCCCCCCCGAAGTAGGAAAAAAAACCCTTGCAGTTAAGTCCGTTTGCCTCCCGGCCGCTTTCCTTTTTGAATTTGGACGCCTTTATTTAGGGGGATTCCTTCCCTTCTAACACTTCAAAGCTCACCACCTCTTCTGTGTTGCTGCAGTTATAATCCATTTTCAAACTCCGGATACTTAAAAAACGGATGGTCGCATCTAAAAAGAACATGGTGGCCATGTTCTTCCCGGTCGATCGTTTCGGCTTCAGGGAAGTTCTGGTCACCCCCCCCCGCCTTGCTGATTGCGGGGTGTGTGTGCTGGTCGAGCTCTCCCGACGATCAGGAGACTCGAACAAAACGAAAGTGGATCGGGCGGGCCGGAGCGACCCGAGCGTCTGCCCGTCGACGCGCCGTACCGTAACTGTCTCTCTCCTCCTCCTGAGAATACTTGGAGTCCTCAACAAAACTCTGAAAACATTGAACACAATCTCCTTCTTTCTTCGTGTCTGGACTTGTATTTCTGTAATTTTCAACCAGATTATTACAGGCATTTTTTACCACTTGCGTAATTTCCTTCTGCAAGAAATTCCGAAATTGTTCCCAAGTAAGGTTACAAACTAGAATATCTGGGTCTAACTCTTCATTATCAGCTTCCAGCTCCATTTTACAATGCAGCCACACCTGTACTTTCAATTGCCAACAAGCTTTTGCATGTATTTTCCCTTAGTTCCCATCCGACTGATCTTCAGGTTTTAAATTCCAATCAACAGTAAGAGCTCAAACAAGTTTAACTGTCCCACAAATGATAGCAGTTCAAACAGGATAGTAAATATTTTTCTTACCCCCACCATTTTCACACAGACTTCTCCAAACACTTCCAAGCCATTTTCTTATCATTGGATTTAATTCTTGGGGGTATTAATGTCCCAAATGACTCATTTTTATCTTGATTCTACATAGTATAATATCTTCATTGCAATATGTTTCTTGTTTCATGAAATATATAAGTTAAAAAGGCTGGTTGCTACTAAGAAAATCATGAAAGCCATGTTTTCTCCGCTTCTTCGCTCCTGCTTCGGGGCAAAACGACCACTCCCCCGTGTTTGCCTGTCATCGAGGGTGACCAAAAAATCCCCTTGCTGCTCTTCTTCCCTCCAGGAAGTAGAGCAGAGCCCCTCGCTAAGCAAAGGGACCCCAAAGGAGCAAAGTGGAATCGGACGGCTCAGGAGCAGCCTGAGACACGTCCGCTCGTAGCGCCGTTCTGATCATTCCGGCCACAGTTCTTAAAAATGCAGTGTTCTTTTTAAACTTGTCCCCCTCCCTTTCTTGATCTACTCTTTTGCACCAAGCTTCTTTGTGGGGTCAGGTGAAGCACCACTTATGTTGCCTGAAAGCCCAAGGGTAGCTCTAAGCCACTTCACAATGAACTCCATTTCTTCTTTCATACCGTGAAGGTCAGTTAATTCAGGCACAAATTGTATAACCTGAAATGACATGAAGACTCCCACTGAATTACAAAGTATCATGACCTTACTTGAAGAAAAGCAACATGGGCAAGATTTTGAAAGTGGAGCAACAATGCTTGACCTTAAAGGTACCTTTTGGAAGGAGACACTGGGGATATAGTGACATGCCTGTCATCTTTCTCTTTCACAGATTGTTTAAAGAACAACAGTGAAGGCTTATCCAATAGTACAGTGATGTTCCTGGCCTTATTCAATGCATCGTTGACCTGCTTTGAACACAACCTCCAGGTACTTAATGCTGTTTACAGAGGGGTACAGTTGAGTCCTCTAATTGTGTAGTAAAAACACCTTTATTTTTTCAGAGCAAGATGCGGCAGATACAATTCCCAAACTGTTATGCAGTTTAAGCAGGTAGAACAATTATCTATAAAACACAGGTGTTCACCACTGAGAGAACAAAATGCATTCTAATTAATGTTAACCTCTGTTTCATGTGCAATTATGGTGCTGTTTTGGTCTCACAATAGTTGGTAATTATATAGGAAGAGTCGTGTAATCTCTGCATATAGTAAATCACTTTCCTTCCTTATTCTGGGCCTTGTCACCTGATTTAAATACATTGGTCTTCTGGTATTTTGTTATAGCATGGATTTAGCCATAAGGGCCTAGTTAATTGAATACATTTTAAACAGTTGGTCTTTTAATATGTTGGAATAGGAGACATAGTATCTCCTTTTGTATTGTGAAGATTTACATTTTTCCCCCCTGGAAAAGTAGCCCTTTACTTAGGTATGATTGTGCATCTGTTACACTGGTTTTAACTCTAAATTTGATTTAAATAAATGATTTAATTGGGTGCAGTGGAGTTTACTGCCCAGAAGGGTGATGTTAAGACTGCAAAGCCTCAATCCTCTTGCCCTGGAATGTTTTCACTGGCTTTCTTTTAGGCTGCTGTGTAATTCCAGCTCAGTTGTGGGTGCTTTTCCTCATACAGCTTTAGCTAGCGATTAGCAATTTGGGTGCTGGAGAAGACTCTCGAGAGTCCCTTGGACTGCAAGAAGATCAAATCAGTCAATCCTAAAAGTAATCAACCCTGACTGTTCCCTGGAAGGCCAGATAATGAAACTGAAGCTCAAATACTTTGCCCACCAAATGAGAATGGAGCACTCACTGGAGAAGACCCTGATGCTGGGAAAGATTGAAGGTCAAAGAAGACGGGGATGGCAAAGGATGAGATGGTTAGACAGTGTCATAGATGCAACGAACATGAAATTGAGCCAACTTCAGAGGACGGCGGAAGACAGGAAGGCCTGGCGGGATCTTGTCCATGGGGTCGCAAAGAGTCGGACTCGACTGTGCGACTGAAGAACAACAACAACAAAAGCAATTTGGGAATAATATTAATCTGTTTTTCAGAGTTAGTTTGATAATGAAGAAAACACTGCTGATAAAACTGGAAAGAAAACAACCCTGAGAGAGACAACAGTGGACTTAGGGAGTGGGGGGAACAGGTTTTTACATTTCATTAGGATTGATCTGTGAACAGTGTTTTCTCAGTTTGTAACCAGAGTTTTTTTGAAGCTTCCTTGCCTGATTGCTGATATGCGTAGGCTTGCTGATCGTGGCCACAATCCAAAGAACTGTTGTTTAATATTTATTAAAAACATTTTCATGCCGGGTTTCTACTCGACCAGGGTCCACAAGGTGATGAACATTAAAAAAAAATATTTTGAGTAATTAAAGTATATTTAAAATTATAAAACAATTCAATTAAAGCCACATAAACAAGCAGGCCAGTAACTATTTTTTGAGGTACACTAGACAAAAGAAAAAAGCAGGCTGAAGATCTTAAACGTGCCCCATGGGATGTAACATAAAATCCTTGTTTCTTTGAATTTTCCATCAAGACACTTTTAAGGTGTTTAGCTATATGATATTATGACAACACTCTCCCCATCTGATAATGGTGGGGGAAATTAACAAATTTATTTCACAGTGAAATTCTTGTCCTGGGGGTCAGTGGACCCATAGGAATAGCATTATGGCAAAGTGAGGGTTGACATTGGGAGGGGGGAATTTACAGAAATTACCGCCCTCTCTTCCAAACATTAAAGAGCCCATAAGACTTCAGAACTACATGATCGGGTGTGTGCCAGTGTCTCCCACAAGTATAAGACATAAATTGAAACTTCACCTCTATAAAAGCCTATCTGATGTGGGGGGGGGGAAGTACATTCTTGTCCATATTCTGTTACAATTCTCTTTAAGTAGCCTATACCATCTGGGGAAGCATGTAGTTTTATCAGATCCATAGCATACATAATAGCATCCTGTCTAGAAATGTAAAATTTTAGACCTTACAAAACTTTTTCTAAAAATTATCTTACGCGGATGTTGTTTTGCCATCCTATAAACTGTCTTGCAGCATTGACAGACGTAAGCATCTCTTCAGCAATAGAGGAAAGGACAGCCACTGCTCTAAGAAGTGGTGCCAGGTGGTAGAGATAATAAACTTCTTAAAAACGTATTCTGGAGAGTCTCCAGCTCAGCATAATTCTCCACACTCCAGATCTCGGAACCATCTAATCTTGGATTCATATTGCAGAGTGCTTGGAAATTCTTGATCCCTTTACAAAGTGTTTTGCCATTCACCTTGGTGGATGGGAATGGTTGTGGGAGAATCACAAAGGCAACTCCTTGCATGGTATTTTGGATCCTTTGTCCAACCTGGTTTGAAGAATGAGTATAACCCTCTCTGTATCGAGAATCAGTGGCAAAACTGAAGGTAACTAATGGAAGTCAATTGCACCCTTGATGTAGCTAAAACTATAAATACATGCCACTGTTTCATCTGACAGATGTACCTTAGCATTAGACTCTTTGAAAATATGCCCTGTTATTTTCTGTAAAAACGACTACCCAGTAAATGTGCTTAACACATCGCTTCTCGGCCTTTTGGCTAAGATCAAGTGTAGTAGCTTAACACATCAAGTACTTATTATGTTAAATATTTATTATTAATGTTGGTTACCTTTCAAAATTTTGTGTGTGTGTAAATGATCCTGGCAGCAACTCTGTGTCTACAAACATGTTCCTGATAATGGAAAAACATAGATAATTTCAGTACACATAGATAATTTGCATGCACATATTTTCCCCCTTTTGTTGATCAAAGTATCAAATGTTAAAATGTGCTGTTGAGATGGCTTCTGTAACACCAAAACAAACCACCTATTGTTGATGCACAGTCATTAGCACAAATGTTTTGCATTTATGCTGGAATAGTCAATAGCTATTGAATAATGAGTGTTGTCAGCAGGAGGTAAATGGATCTATTGGCAGCTTGAAAACGTACAAATGAAGTTCACCCAAAGACCTCCAAATAAGGCTCTTCAGGAAGGTTCTATTTAGTGCATTCTTCAGTACAATATGTATCACTCGCATACCATCCTTGCCTTTTCTGCCTAGTTTCCTCTTTGCAAATGTGCTTACCTGATTTAATATGATACAGCCTGTGCGCATCGAGTAAGATCAGTGTTGGAAATGAAACCATATGGTATGCACTCACACAGCACTGCCATTGTTGTGATATTGGAATAACGTTGCTAGCACTTAATATGTAATATTGTATTGTTTTAACAAATTGTTTTAATGGTTTTAATTATTTGATTGTTGATCTGTGTTTTATTTTGTGTGCGCCGCCTTGAGCCAGCTCTGGCGGGGTAGGGCGGGATATAAATCAGAATATAAATAAAAATTAAAAATAAATACAAGGCACTTCCATTAACAGTGCAGCAAAGGGGTTTTCTGTACTTGCATATAGTATATAGTACTTTAACACCCTCCCCTTCTTATCATTACTTCCATTCCCTTCTTCATTTTAGAGTGTGAGACATCAGCAAGGGAGGCAATATTTAGTCTGTGTTTTGTTTTGCAGAGTACTAGGTTTCTGAATAGTGGTTTATTAAAACCAGTAATCCTGCTTGCTTTTTTGAAGTGGGCTGTTTAGATATCTTGTCCCTAAAGTATCATATTTGCAAAATGGTTGCTATATAAATGGCACTATTTTAGCGGTTGCACACACACCCACACACCCCTTTCATTTCCTTTAATGCATTTGTAGTCAGGTAGAACGAGACTCCTTGGCTGAATAGTGCGAACTCAGCTGGGTCAGTTCCAGCATCTGCTGTGGGGAAGGGTCTGGCTTTCACAGATCCTTGCCTCCACCAGCTGTTTATAGGCTCTAGATGGGATATGCAGGTTTGCTGAATTAGGGCTTTTAAGAAACCTTGTGGGAAATAAAAGTTATGTTTTATTGTCTTTCTGCTTCTATTATTAGATATAACAGAGGACAAGTGGTTCTGGTGTACTTTGAATTCACTGAGATACTTTTGCCTGAAACATAAGCTTAACTTGATGTAGTAATTTACCACGTAGATTCTGTCTGTACTTTCTCTGTGGATTTATCCCATATAGCTGTCTGCTTATTTGTTTTTGCTCTCTTGCCCCCCTTTTTTCCTTTTGTTTCCTCTCTTTCATCTGTCTCTTCTATTACGCTTTGCTTGATTCACTTGCTGGTGCCTGGCTGGGACAAGTAAGTCAGGTCAGGGAAACCCTGACTTGCCTTCTTAAAAAATGTTTCATGTAGTTTGATTCTGAAACCCACATGGATTCAATGCACCCCACACATACAATTCCAGAGAATAGACCCTGAGGAAGAATTAAGAGATCTCTGGCCATTTTAACTGGTTTAAAAAAAATTCTTATACATGCGAATGCATTTTCACCAACATCCTTAAATACATGAAAATGAGCTGATCTGCAGATTAGGTTGCCTAAGTAAAGCAGCTTGGACAATTTACATGTATGCTGTTTTCTTGATCTAGATTATTCATCAGAATCAGGTTTACTTTGAAATCACATCCTGGAAAAAATATAATTTCTTGTTCTACCTCTAGGAACAAGAAGGCAGTCTTGTAAACAACTATACACAAGTGTGCAAGAACTGCAGTGTGACATATAAAAACCTAAATGCTCTGTACAAGAGGATGCAAGAGAGCAAACAGCAACATGACGCTGAAGAACAATCTCATTTGTGCATTGATGTGGAAGATGCAGTAAGTATTTCTTTTGAGCTGTACCAGCAGCCATCCCAATGGTGCTTACTTGCAGGCTTTTAGTTCTCAGAATTTTAATGCTCTGCCTTTCAAACAAGTACTCAAGGCAGATTACATTCATTTTTTAAAGAAAACCTAAGTCACATAAAAATAGCAATCAAATACAGAGTGCTGTTTATTTGTTTAAGAAGAAGAAGAAGATAAGAGATTGGATTTATGCCCTGCTGTTCACTTGGAGTCTCAGAGTTATTAATCTCCTTTCCCTTCCCCTCCCCACAACAGACACCCTGTGAGGTAGGCGGGGCTGAGAGAGCTCTGAGAGGGAAGGGAAAGA
>NW_015176560.1:44950-65882 GCF_001447785.1 Gekko japonicus | reverse complement strand
AACCGCTCTAACAGGTCATCCAGCCAGGTGCAAGTGGAGGGGTGGGGAATCAAACCCAGTTCTCCCAGAATAGAGTCCACGAACTTAACCACTACACCAAACTTTTTTTAAAATTATTGTTGTTTTCTAAGCACAAGAAACAATTACAGGTTTCATAAATTGGAAGGAAATCATTACATTAAACACTTTTTCTTTTATTATTACAGGCAGTCCAAACCCATTGTTTTGGCGAGTCACAATAATCTGAACATTGATATTTCTTTTACTATAGGCTTGGAAAGATTTTTTATCTACCATTCTTCTTGAGATTTTTCTCCCTCCATAGCATTAAACACTGTCATTTCAGTTATCTTCTGATGTTTAAAGTATTGTAAACCATTAAACTTAAACTAGCATATTGAGGCTTATCTTAAGTTTTTTCTATTCTGCTTATTATTATCAGCTCTATATCTGTTCAGCTTACATCTAGTTTGTATATATAAACTGCAAGCAAAGTAAGTTGGTGCTCAAGTTACACTATATATTATTTCTTGGAAAAGTCCTCAAGAAGAGGACTCCCCTCCTTGGAGTTCATGTTCACCAAACAAGTCTCTGCCGTCTCCCACGGTTCTTCCTCCTGCAGATGTGCTGCGAACTCTCCCCTGGAAACCTAGTATCACCACCATTCTCAAAACTCATTATATACCTTTAAGTCTGTCAAAATAATTAAAGTTATGATAATTTCTCCAGTCTTATTTCAAAGTTCTTTGTTGTGTCTCTTTTTGTTTCTTCCTGCTTTAGTTTTTCATTCCTGTTGTGTCTCTTCTGTTTCCTTTATGAGCTCTTCTCCAGTCTTTATGTTATATGCCATTAGTATTTTTCCGCAAAAGGTTACTGATAAATGCCCAAGTGGGAGCCACCTATATTGCTGTTTCATTTCATTGTGCTATCAGACGTAGATTGTGTGTGGCATTCAGTATTTCAACTGGCAAGTCTGGAAACACTTGGGACTGTAGTGTCTATTAGTTTCAAATCTGCATTTGTCCTTGCCCAAAATGATTTTTTTAGTTTTAATATCCACGATTTCAGCGATTACATCCGGGATTAACACCGTTGAAGTAGCATGTGTCATGTTAAGCCTATAGGCATTTACTACAATTGTTCCTGATAAGTGGAGGAGTTCTGATAGCCATTGATTTAAAGCTGCAGTTATTTATTTGTTCATTTCAAAATTGGGCGAGACCCCTCTGAATTTTAATTTATGCTCTCTTACTTTAATTTCTAATAACATTATTTGATTTTGCCCATGTTACAAATGTTTTTAGTTCATTTAATTCCTGAGCGGTGGGGTTTTTTTTGTTCCATCCCAACAAAATTTGGGACATCGACTTATTTAACTTTGTTTGTCAAATCATCTATTTTGTTAAATACAGGTGTTATTATTTCTTTTGATTTCTGTTTTTAAATCAGTTAGCATTTCTTGTATTTGCTTTTTTGTAATAGAGTTCTCTCTCTTCCTTTTCCTCACATGTACCTCTTTGGCGTCTTCCAGCTCCATTTCAGGTGTGTGGAAGGGATGAGGAGTCTCCCTCGGAGGATTCAGATTCCACTCTTGTGCCTTTTTGTTGTTGTTGTTCAGTCGCACAGTCGAGTCCGACTCTTCGCGACCCCATGGACCAGATCCCGCCAGGCCCTCCTGTCTTCCACCGTCCTCTGAAGTTTGCTCAATTTCATGTTCGTTGCATCTATGATACTGTCTAACCATCTCATCCTTTGCCGTCCCCGTCTTCTTTGACCTTCAGTCTTTCCCAGCATCAGGGTCTTTTCCAGTGAGTGCTCTCTTCTCATTTGGTGGGCAAAGTATTTGAGCTTCAGTTTCATTATCTGGCCTTCCAGGGAACAGTCAGGGTGGATTTCTTTTAGGATTGACTGATTTGTTCTTCTTGCAGTCCAAGGGACTCTCAAGACTCTTCTCCAGTACCATAGTTCAAAAGAATCTATTCTTCTGCGCTCGGCCTTCCTTATAGTCCAACTCTCGCAGCCATACATGACTACTGGGAATACCATTGCTTTGACCATGCGGACTTTTGTTGGCAGGGTGATGTCTCTACTTTTTATCATGCTGTTTAGGTTCGCCATCGCTTTTCTCCCAAGGAGGAGGTGCCTTTTAATTTCATGGCTGCTGTCATAGTCTGCGGTGATCTGGGATCCCAGGAACGTGAAGTCTGTCACTACTTCCACGACTTCCCCTTCTATTTGCCAAGGAGTGATGGGGCCGGATGCCATGATCTTAGTTTTTTTGATGTTGAGCTTCAAGCCCACTTTTGCGCTCTCCTCTTTTACCCTGAGCAAGAGGCTCTTGAGGTCCTCTTCACTTTCTGCCATCAGAGTGGTATCGTCTGCATATCTGAGGTTGTTGATCTTTTCCCCAGCAATCTTAATTCCCACTTGTGATTCATCCAGGCCAGCATTTCGCATGATGTACTCTGCATATATATTAAATAAGCAAGGCGACAATATACATCCTTGTCGTACTCCTTTTCCTATGCTAAACCAATCAGTTGTTCCATATCCGGTTCTAACTGTCGCTTCTTGGCCCTTATACAGGTTTCTCAAGAGACATGTGAGGTGGTCTGGTACTCCCATCTCTTTAAGGCCCTGCCATAGTTTGTTGTGATCCACACAGTCAAAGGCTTTAGCATAGTCAATGAAGCAGAAGTAGATATTTTTCTGGTACTCTCTTGCTTTCTCCATAATCCAGCGAATGTTGGCAATTTGATCTCTAGTTCCTCTACCTCTTCGAAACCCAGCTTGTACTTCTGGCAGTTCTCTATCCACGTACTGTTGAAGCCTAGCTTGTAGGATCTTGAGCATGACCTTGCTAGCGTGTGATATGAGTGCAATTGTGCGATAGTTTGAACATTCCTTGGCATTGCCCTTCTTTGGGATTGGAATGTATACTGACCTTTTCCAATCCTGTGGCCACTGTTGCGTTTTCCAAATTTGCTGGCAAATGGAGTGCAGCACTTTAACAGCATCATCTTCTAAGACTTTGAATAGCTCAACTGGAATACCATCACCTCCACTAGCTTTGTTGTTAGCAATGCTTTCTAAGGCCCATTTAACTTCACATTCCAGGATGTCTGGCTCGAGGTCAGTGATTATACCGTCGTGGTTGTCAAGGACATCGAGGTCTTTCTTGTATAGTTCTTCTGTGTATTCTTGCCATCTTTTCCTAATCTCTTCTGCTTCTGTTAGGTCCCTACCGTTTTTGTCCTTTATCATGGCCAGCTTTGCATGGAACGCTCCCTTGATTTCTCCAACTTTCTTGAAGAGATCTCTAGTCCTTCCCATTCTATTGTTTTCTTCTATTACTTTGCACTGTTCATTCAGGAAGGCCTCCTTATCTCTCCTTGCTGTTCTCTGGAAATCTGCGTTCAGTTGGGTAAATCTTTCCTTTTCGCCTTTGCCTTTCGCTTTCCTTCTTTCCTCTGCTATTTGTAAAGCCTCATCAGAAAGCCACTTTGCTTTCTTGCATTTCTTTTTCTTTGGGATGGTGGTGATTGCTGCCTCCTGTACAATGTCACGAACCTCCGTCCATAGTTCTTCAGGCACTCTATCTATCAAATCCAGACCCTTGAATCTATTCTTCACCTCTACTGTATATTCATCAGGGATGTGATCTAGGTCAAACCTGAATGGCCTCATGGTTTTCCCGATTTTCTTCAGTTTAAGTCTGAATTTTGCAATGAGTAGCTCATGATCTGAACCACAGTCAGCTCCAGGTCTTGTTTTTACTGACTGGATAGAGCTTCTCCATCTTTGACTGCAAATTATATAGTCAATCTGATTTCGGTGTTGCCCATCTGGTGATGTCCATGTGTAGAGTCGCCTCTTAGGTTGTTGGAAAAGGGTGTTCGCTATGACCAGTGTGTTCTCTTGACAAAACTCTGTTAACCTTTGCCCTGCTTCATTTTGCTTTCCAAGGCCAAACTTGTCTGTTATTCCAGTTACCTTTTCACTTCCTACTTTAGCATTCCAGTCCCCTATGATGATGAGGACATCATTTTTTGGTGTTAGTTCTAGGAGGTGTTGTAGGTCTTCATAGAACCGGTCCACTTCAGCCTCTTCTGCATCAGTGGTTGGGGCATAGACTTGGATTACTGTGATGTTGAATGGTTTGCCTTGGAATCGGACAGAAATCATTCTGTCATTTTTGAGATTGTATCCCAGTACTGCCTTTTGCACTCTCTTGTTGACTATAAAGGCCACACCATTTTTTCTACGAGATTCCTGGCCACAGTAGTAGATATAATGGTCTTCTGAGTTAAATTCGCCCATTCCTGTCCACTTTAGTTCACTGATTCCTAGGATATCGATGTTCAGTCTTGCCATCTCATTTTTGACCACGTCAAGCTTACCTTGATTCATAGATCTTACATTCCAGGTTCCTATGTAGTATTGTTCTTTGCAGCATTGGACTTTCCTTTCACCATCAGACACATCCACAACTGAGCGTCCTTTCGGCTTTGGCCCAGCCGCTTCACTCTTTCTGGGGTTACTTGTACTTGTCCTCTGCTCTTCCTCAGTAGCATATTGGACACCTTCCGACCTGAGGGGCTCATCTTCCGGCGTCATATCTTTTAGCCTTTTGATACTGTCCATGGGGTTTTCTTGGCAAAAATACTGGAGTGGGTTGCCATTTCCTTCTCCAGGTGGATCACGCTTGGTCTGAGTTCTCTGCTGTGGCCTGTCCGTCTTGGGTGGCCCTTCACGGCATAGCCCACAGCTTCATTGAACTGCACAAGCCCCCTCGCCACGACAAGGCAGTGATCCATGAGGGGGAAAATTGGCCATAATGAGTACCAAATAACCAAAAGGTTAGATTTATGTTTTAGTCAGAGTCTTGATGTAGAAATCTGAAAACTTACACTACACAGGAACAGGTATATCCTTAAGCCAAATAGATATTTACCAGCTAGCAAATATGAGTTGTAATTGTCTGCATATGCACCCACGTTTTGCAACTGGGGAATGTTACTGTTTTAGTTATGAATATTGCTGAAGTCTGAGTTCTATCTTCCAGCTACTTACAACTTATTTACCTAGTATTGTTCAATGCTCCACAGCAAATCAAAGCAACAGGTGGAGAACTGTCTGTTTCTATTCTTCTAGTCTTTGAACCTTTGTGGTATGGATTATGTTAGATATTTATAAAATGTCACAGCATTCTGTAGGAGGCATTGCCCCCCCCCCCCACCCTTCAGGCTTTGCCCCCCATAATGCAGGAGAAGCGGCTTGAACGAGACAGTCTTGTACAATCAAAACAGCATGCTTTGTGGAAAATAAAAACATGATTAGATGACCGCTGTGTGTCTATTTTGCTTCTTTAAGAGCTACCAACATTTCACTGTGGGGAAGAGTAGTGGATGTGACGTGGTTTAGGTCAAATATAGTTCACATTCCACTGTTAGGTCAGTGTTGCTTTTTTAATATGTCTGTATCCTGTTTGTGGTTTTGTTTTCTTTTTTAAAAAATGTATTATGTTGGTCCAATTCCCCTTCTCCATTCCTCCCTCCAAGCATACTGTTACACTTCTTGTTCTTTCTCATAAAAAGTTCATTTCATAAAGGCTTACTCATGCAGTCTTCTTTGGAAGTCATTTCATTAATTTCTTGAAGAACATGCATTTGTTGTTCAGTCGCATACATGCATGCAAACTTCTCCCACTCCCGAGAAGTTTTGACACTGTCTAACCATCTCATCCTTTGCCGTCCCCGTCTTCTTTGACCTTCAATCTTTCCCAGCATCAGGGTCTTCTCCAGTGAGTGCTCCCTTCTCATTTGGTGGCCAAAGTATTTGAGCTTCAGTTTCATTATCTGGCCTTCCAGGGAACAGTCAGGGTTGATTTCTTTGAGGATTGACTGATTTGTTCTTCTTGCAGTCCAAGGGACTCTCAAGAGTCTTCTCCAGCACCATAGTTCAAAAGAATCTATTCTTCGGCGCTCGGCCTTCCTTATAGTCCAGCTCTCGCAGCCATACATGACTACTGGGAATACCATTGCTTTGACCATGCGGACTTTTGTTGGCAGGGTGATGTCTCTACTTTTTATCATGCTGTTTAGGTTCGCCATCGCTTTCCTCCCAAGGAGCAGGCGTCTTTTAATTTCATGGCTGCAGTCACAGTCTGCGGTGATCTGGGATCCCAGGAACGTGAAGTCTGTCACTACTTCCACGACTTCCCCTTCTATTTGCCAAGGAGTGATGGGGCCGGATGCCATGATCTTAGTTTTTTTGATGTTGAGCTTCAAGCCCACTTTTGCGCTCTCCTCTTTTACTCTGAGCAAGAGGCTCTTTAGATCCTTTTCACTTTCAGCCATTAGAGTGGTATCATCTGCATATCTGAGGTTGTTGATCTTTTCCCCAGCAATCTTAATTCCCGCTTGTGATTCATCCAGGCCAGCATTTCGCATGATGTACTCTGCATATATATTAAATAAGCAAGGTGACAGTATACATCCTTGTCGTACTCCTTTTCCTATGCTGAACCAATCAGTTGTTCCGTATCCGGTTCTAACTGTCGCTTCTTGGCCCTTATACAGGTTTCTCAAGAGACATGTGAGGTGGTCTGGTACTCCCATCTCTTTAAGGACCTGCCATAGTTTGTTGTGATCCACACAGTCAAAAGCTTTAGCATAGTCAATGAAGCAGAAGTAGATATTTTTCTGGTACTCTCTTGCTTTCTCCATAATCCAGCGAATGTTGGCAATTTGATCTCTAGTTCCTCTACCTCTTCGAAACCCAGCTTGTACTTCTGGTAGTTCTCTATCCACGTACTGTTGAAGCCTAGCTTGTAGGATCTTGAGCATGACCTTGCTAGCGTGTGATATGAGTGCAATTGTGCGATAGTTTGAACATTCCTTGGCATTGCCCTTCTTTGGGATTGGAATGTATACTGATCTTTTCCAATCCTGTGGCCACTGTTGCGTTTTCCAAATTTGCTGGCAAATGGAGTGCAGAACTTTAACAGCATCATCTTCTAAGACTTTGAATAGCTCAGCTGGAATACCATCACCTCCACTAGCTTTGTTGTTAGTAATGCTTTCTAAGGCCCATTTAACTTCACATTCCAGGATGTCTGGCTCAAGGTCAGTGATTATACCGTCGTGTTTGTCAAGGACATTGAGGTCTTTCTTGTATAGTTCTTCTGTGTATTCTTGCCATCTTTTCCTAATCTCTTCTGCTTCTGTTAGGTCCCTACCGTTTTTGTCCTTTATCATGGCCAGCTTTGCATGGAACGCTCCCTTGATTTCTCCAATTTTCTTGAAGAGATCTCTAGTCCTTCCCATTCTATTGTTTTCTTCTATTACTTTGCACTGTTCATTCAGGAAGGCCTCCTTATCTCTCCTTGCTGTTCTCTGGAAATCTGCGTTCAGTTGGGTAAATCTTTCCTTTTCGCCTTTGCCTTTCGCTTTCCTTCTTTCCTCTGCTATTTGTAAAGCCTCATCAGAAAGCCATTTTGCTTTCTTGCATTTCTTTTTCTTTGGTATGGTGGTGATTGCTGCCTCCTGTACGATGTCACGAACCTCTGTCCATAGTTCTTCAGGCACTCTATCTATCAAATCCAGACCCTTGAATCTATTCTTCACCTCTACTGTATATTCATCAGGGATGTGATCTAGGTCAAACCTGAATGGCCTCATGGTTTTCCCGATTTTCTTCAGTTTAAGTCTGAATTTTGCAATGAGTAGCTCATGATCTGAACCACAGTCAGCTCCAGGTCTTGTTTTTACTGACTGGATAGAGCTTCTCCATCTTTGACTGCAAATTATATAGTCAATCTGATTTCGGTGTTGCCCATCTGGTGATGTCCATGTGTAGAGTCGCCTCTTAGGTTGTTGGAAAAGGGTGTTCGCTATGACCAGTGTGTTCTCTTGACAAAACTCTGTTAACCTTTGCCCTGCTTCATTTTGCTTTCCAAGGCCAAACTTGTCTGTTATTCCGGTTACCTTTTGACTTCCTACTTTAGCATTCCAGTCCCCTATGATGATGAGGACATCATTTTTTGGTGTTAGTTCTAGGAGGTGTTGTAGGTCTTCATAGAACCGGTCCACTTCAGCCTCTTCTGCATCAGTGGTTGGGGCATAGACTTGGATTACTGTGATGTTGAATGGTTTGCCTTGGAATCGGACAGAAATCATTCTGTCATTTTTGAGATTGTATCCCAGTACTGCCTTTTGCACTCTCTTGTTGACTATAAAGGCCACACCATTTTTTCTACGAGATTCCTGGCCACAGTAGTAGATATAATGGTCTTCTGAGTTAAATTCGCCCATTCCTGTCCACTTTAGTTCACTGATTCCTAGGATATCGATGTTCAGTCTTGCCATCTCATTTTTGACCACGTCAAGCTTACCTTGATTCATAGATCTTACATTCCAGGTTCCTATGCAGTATTGTTCTTTGCAGCATCGGACTTTCCTTTCACCATCAGACACATCCACAACTGAGCGTCCTTTCGGCTTTGGCCCAGCCGCTTCACTCTTTCTGGGGTTACTTGTACTTGCCCTCTGCTCTTCCTCAGTAGCATATTGGACTCCTTCCGACCTGAGGGGCTCATCTTCCGGCATCATATCTTTTAGCCTTTTGATACTGTCCATGGGGTTTTCTTGGCAAAAATACTGGAGTGGGTTGCCATTTCCTTCTCCAGGGGGATCACTCTTGGTCTGAGTTCTCTGCTGTGGCCTGTCCGTCTTAGGTGGCCGTACACGGCATAGCCCACAGCTTTATCGAACCACTCAAGCCCCCTTGCCACGACAAGGCAGTGATCCATGAGGGGGCTTGTGCCTTTAGAAGTTGTTTTTTGTTGTGCTTTTTTGTTCGCCCATGCTCCTTTCAGTTTCCCCATATCTTGGGCTCAGTTTTGATGTATTCCAGCTGTGGGAAGTTGATTTTTAATTAATTTTTCAAGATAGTGGTGCGAAGGTTGCTATAGGAGCGACCGAACACTTTGCTGGTTACACCCCCCCCCCCCAAACATTTATTAGTTGCCTTTCTTCCTTGCGGAACTCAAGGTAGTTTATAGTATAAATAAAAGAAGTTATAAAAACACATAAAAGTCCATAATTTAAAATCTCTTATTAGGCCAATAAATAAAAAATGAAATTAGACAAATGCAGTCCTAAATAAAACTATTTTCAGTTGCCTCCTGAAGATTGAAAGTGCTGGGGCCAGGTGCACCTCCCTGGGGAAGAAGAAGAGAAGAAGAGATTGGATTTATACCCCGCCCTTCAGTACCCAAAGGTGTCTCAGAGCGGCTTACAAACTCCTTTCCCTTCCCCTCCCCACAACAGACACCCTGTGAGGTGGGTGGGGCTGAGAGAACTCTGACAGAAACTGCCCTTTTTCAAGGACAGCTGTGCCAGAGCTTGTGACTGACCCAAGGTCACATCAGCAGGTGTGAGTGAAGGAGTGGGGAATCAAACCTGGTTTTCCCAGATTAGAGTCCGCGCACTTAACCACTACACCAAACTGGGGAGGTTGTTCCACAGTTGTGGGGCTGCTACTGGTAAGGCCCTCTCTCTTGCGCCCACCAGACAAACCTCCGTGACTGGTGGGACAGTCAGGAGGGCCTCTCCTTGTGATCTGTTAGATCCAATAAAATCATTATAGAAGAGGGGCTATAGCTCAGTGGTTTTGCACATGATGTGCTTTTAGAAGGTCCAGGTTCAATCCTTGGTATTTCCAGTTGAAGCTGCTTTGGGTAGTGAGAATGGAAAAGTCTTCTGTGTGAGACCTCTGAAAGCCATACTCAGAGGAGACAATGTCTCTTTGGTCTGGCTTTGCATAAAACAGCTTCTACATTCAGATCAGAATAAAATCGTAACTGATAAAGCAGCAGAATGACAGCCTTGAGCCTATTGGTGTTTGCATGTGGCTCTGCCTGGCAAATAGCTTTTTTTAAACACCAACAAAAACCACTGTATTTTCTTCTTTTTTTAGATGAACATCACACGGAGGCTTTGGAGCAGGACCTTCAATTGTTCTGTCCCCTTCAGTGACACAGTGTCAGTGGCTGCTGTTTCTTCATTCATTCTCTTTTTACCTGTTATTTTCTACCTGAGTAGCTTTCTTCACTCAAAGCAGAAAAAGCGTATCCTGATTCTCCGTAAGTAGCATTTCCCAGAAATTTCTGCTTAGTGTTAAAATTGCTGATGGATGGTGCCCAAGAACTCTTCAGGAAAGCTGTACTGCTTGGGGATCTGGGCTGCAAATAGCGCAGCTAGATTTTTAAGTACTTCAGGTCAGAAGTGAAGAGGGTTGTATGACTCTGATCAGCAGCTGATTTAAAACAAAACCCAAAAAACCGACAAGCATATTTTTAGTTGAGCATGTTGAAGGTCTAGCAACATTGGTTCTCCCCACTAACTGCAAGGTAAGGTCTAGGTCAAGGGCTCTTTCGCCTCCTCTCTCAGGGTTTTACTAGAGCCTACTTTGAGTGGCTCAGTTGTACATGGCCATATCCCAGTATTCTGGCCTAGTGTGCAGTAAGGGAAAAAGTTTGCTAAAGCTTCTCTTGCTCTTTGCACTGCAGCAGAGGGGATTAAAGAGCTTTTTGCATTTGTCTTAGCTTGGAACAGAATGTCTGAGCTGTGTTCAGCAGTGGGTGGGAGGATGGGAAAGGTGTTTGAGACCTAAAGATATGCTGGGACCCAATGAAAAATCTTTAGCATGCTGCCCCTCCCTCTAGCATTTAATTGTATTGCTCTATAGAATCAGGGGCCACGGTAGCTCAGAGGTTAAGATGCTGAAGCTGCAGACCTGAAGGTCTAGCTTGGCAGTTTGAGACCCTAGTGCCGTGGGATGGAGTGAGCTCCTGTCTCTGGCCAGCTCCTGCCAACCTAGCAGTTTAAAAGCAAGAAATTGCAAGTAGATAAATAGGTACCACTTCAGTGGTACCATGGAGAAGTCTTCAGACAGCGCTGGCTCTTCGGCTTGGAAACAGAGATGAGCACTGCCCCCTAGATTTGACTAGCTTTCAAGCAAGGGAAACCTTTACCTTTATAGAATGATCACCCAGTGCATGTTGGCTCAGGACTCTGCCTATAGTCAAGAAATGGTACAGCAGGAAAAGCTGCATCATGTGATCCTGTTTCAAGTATAGACTGGCTTCAAGTTCATAGTCTGCCTTTTCTCTGATGTTTCTTGCATGCGGAAATAGTCCTGTTGCTGGAGCTGTTGTGGGGCTGCTATATGCCCAGACGACCAAAGCAAAAGCCTTGCTTTAGTGGGATTTAAAAGCAACAACTACTCTGTGTTTCTCTTTCTAGCTAAGCGGATCCAGTCAACCACCAGTCTTGTGAACATCCAAGAAAAATGCCACTGATCTTACAGAATGCAAACTGCAGCAGAGTGCATACTTGATAGTTCTGAAGAAGACGATTATGATTTAGCCCTGCACTCAGCATATTGTAACCCATTAAAATGCTTTATGACTCTCCGATGGTTACATGCACTAATAGGGCAAATGTTTTCCACTGGAGACACAATATGGCCTCCAAAGTGAAAGGAGTCTCCACCTAATCCATACATTTGTTTTTGTCTCACTTGGTTTCATATTGACTTGTTTTCTGTACACATTCCTAACCTTCACATGACTTCAGTTGAGTTGGTAAGTGTAGTTTTAATTTCCATGTGTGAGTTTTAAAAGTTCATAGTGTTCTGATTTGGTAATGTTCTTATTTGTTGACCTTTTTTTTCAGATACTGTCAGGAGTACTGCTTTAACTGCTAATAATTATCTGAAATGTTAGGTTATAAATCTTAGTTCGCTAACTAAACTAGACTGCTTAGTTCCTGCCTTATAACTGGCAATAATAAGAGAGCAGAACTACTGAATTAAGTAGAAGTTGTGGAATCTTGCCTTGGCAGGTTTTTTTTTTTGGGGGGGGGTTGGTCTGGTACTGCTGTGGGTTGGGACCCAATCCTCCAAGAGCTGTGCTTCAACAAGCTCCACTGACATGAGTCAGAGTTGTGTGAGAGGAATAAGTGAGGGGCCATGCTGACTGAGGAATTGTTACGTTATTCCCTTTCATTTTAACAGGGTTTATTTTTTCTCTCAAAGCTAAACTTTATGAAGTGGCTGTATAATTCATTATACAAAGTATAAATATATTTATAAAGACAGTATTTTGCTATTTTTTTATATATTGCTAGGGGGAAATTACAGGGTTTTTAAAAAATCACAGAAGATGCTGAATTGCTTGGACCAAAATTTGTTGGGCCTGAGATATAAATGAGTTTACATATATTTCATGGAAAGTTGTAATGCTTTGTTTTTGTTTTGACACACAGTTTTGAACATTTCTAAATAGAAATATTTTAGTAACAAACTGGGCACATAGATTTTTCTGTCATTTTAACAAGATATAAAAATATTCTTAAATCTGAGATCTTAGACTTTTAGTGTCTAAATCTGTGGAGGAACTTAGTGTTTTTCTAGATAGTGGTATGATTTTTCAAAAAGAATACTGGCTTGCATTTCCCCCCCAAACACACAAACAATAGAAAGTTCAATTTGGCCACTGCCCTGAGTGGTATATTATTTTTCTCCTTGAAGCATTCTCAGATGCCATTTCAACTGTTATTAAGTCAAAGGCTTTACTGTCAGTAAATCCTAATGTTAATTGAAAGATGTAAGAGAGACAGGGTGACTTTGCACACAGGCCTAATGCATAAGTTGTATCTATAATAGGTTGCAGGGGATGAGTCCTGGACTCCTGCAGGCCTGCTCATTGCATGTGCTGCAAGAGTGGATTTGTAGCACATATGTCCTGCCTGCATGAATCACGATCCAGGACAGGAGAATAGGGTGAGGCACATATAGAAATAAATGTTCATTCGAATGGTGTGTTCTGTGGGAGAGTGGGTAGGATTGGCATGCACAAACTTGGCATTGTGAAGCTGCACAACATGTAGAATGTACACTGGTGTGTGAAGTGGCACAGGTAAGTGATGAGGAAAATCTCACCTGATTTTGGTACAATTCCCATGTACACTTTACAATTGCAGTAATTGGGACTATAATGGCTGTCTTGCAGTTCTGAGTATTTGACAGCACTTTATCTGGTTGTGCTATTTTCCCCTGTAGAGTTAATTAGACAGGTGCAATCCTGTCTAGATCTGTGCATGTAGCTGTTGCATTGATTTCAGTGGGAATTCTTGTATGTAGAGTACTGCTGACTTTATTAGAGTTTATATGCACATTCACTTTGGATAGGTACATTGTATTTCCTGTTCTACAGTGCTGTGTTGCTTTGAGAAATGAGTTGAGGTATTCTGTGTTGTATGTACAAGCTTTACAGTTTGAGAGTAGCTTGGTGGGAGAGGGGCTCCCCAGTCCCAGGACATGCTTCTTTGTCTCAGGTTTCTGTCCAGCTTAGAGCTACAACCTCTGTGGCCAAAAGCACCTGTTAGGACAAGAAAGGGGTGTGAAACCGGGGGTTCTTTCTTGCCCCTTCTCTTCCTCCAGGGTGTTCTGGAGCGTATTAGGAAAAAGAAATCAGTCCTATACCAGAATGTGGACATTTTTATGTAGAAACAGGAAGACAGGAGAACATCCTATTCCAGTATAATAAGCTGTGCTGTTTTCCTTGTATCTCTGTATTTCCTGGCTGCTTTATCTGCTGTTTATTGCATCTATTAATCCCACCACTCTTGGCCTAGGTAGCATACTGAGCAATACACTTCCTGGGTTTTTCAGGCAAGATGGAATGTGAGCACTAGACCATCTATCTCTAGTTACAAACTGAAAGCACTATGTGGCGTGTTTAATATATTCAGTACTTTTGATGGTGCTTGGAAACGAGTGAAAAGTGAGAATACAGCTAGAAAACCATGGCTTTTCTAAAACTCTGAATATCCAGCTTGAGGACATATTGGAAGTATTTTCTCCTAGCTTCTCAAAGTGCAGTGTTTTGTTTCCACATTATCTTCGGGGGGGGGGGTTATTTATTTACTTCATTTGTACCTCACCT
This sequence comes from Gekko japonicus, assembly GCF_001447785.1. NCBI lineage: Eukaryota > Metazoa > Chordata > Lepidosauria > Squamata > Gekkonidae > Gekko > Gekko japonicus. The sequence continues at coordinate 51,868 of NW_015176560.1, read as the reverse complement.
TTCTTCACAATGAGGACCCACAGCAGCTTACATCATTCTCTTCCATGTTACCTTCACATCAGCCCTTTGAGGTAGGTGAGGCTAAAAAGGCGTGACTGGCCCAAGGTCACCCAGAAAGCTACCTTGGTAGAGTGGGGATTCAAACCTGGGTCTTCCAGATCCTAGTCCAGCACTCTAACTGTTACACAATGCTGCTTCTTCATTTCTGTACCATTCAGATATTTGTAGAAAGTAAACTATTGCTCCTTGTTTATTGTTACAACAGTCTGAGAAGTAGAGCAGTACCTATGTCATATTCCCTTACATTGACTATGGGAGTACAAATCATGTTATGGTGAAAAGGAATTCTGACAGTTATTTCTGTCCTGGAGGACAGAAGTTGTTACACTCCATTCCAAATTTTTTACTGCAGTCTTTCTGGAATCCCAAGCAATCATTGGATATGCCCATAAACTACTCCTGGATCTTGTAGCTGTAATTTAATGCCAAACTGCTATTATTAAAATGAAACGTACAGTGATGGAAACATATTTGGCAATAAAATGCCAGTGTAAATGCATCCATCCATGCACCCTTCAGCACTTTGATGTGTTAGTTCTGTTGTTTGATGCTACATCAGTGTGGAATTTGAGTAATCCCAGGTGTTTGGTGTGGTCTCTTTTAAATGAATTGCCCATACTGATTTTGAGTGGTTCTTTTGGCCTACTAATGAAATCCACAAAACACTTAAGTTGACATAATAGCATTTATGGCAGGTTAAAATGTAAGTGTGTGGGTCTAAACTGTTTTTGGATTTGAGCCAGAACCAGACAGGATTTCAAGTTGCAGAACATCCCCTTCATGTAGATCAGGGTGGTAGAGTAACTTTTAGTTGTTCAATATTTTACTGTTAAGAGCAGCTGCCTATTACTATTTGTTTTTTACAAATGTCTGTTTTTTTGTACTGCTTGCATTCAGATTTTGAGAGCCAGTTTGGTGTAGTGGTTAAGTGCGCGGACTTTAATCTGGGAGAACTGGGTTTGATTCCCCACTCCTCCACTTGCACCTGGCTGGATGACCTTGGGCAAGCCTTAGTTCTGATAAGAGCTGTTCTTTTTTTTCTTTTTTTGGATAAAGATTTATTCCCTCTCCTAAAAAGGAGAGATATTTCTTTTAAGTTCAAGAAAAAAGGGTGGGTATATAGAGGGATAAAGAAATAGAGTGAGTGGTGTTAATGGTATTAGTTTAGTTAATCTGTTAGTATTCAGAGCACACAGTCCATAGTCTCTTTCGTCAGATCTTCTTCTTCTTCTTCTTCTTCTTCTTGACTTTAGCCAACTGCTGCACTTAATAGCATTACATTGATTTGAGGCACCATATGATGGAGAGCAGCTCAAAGCAATCTTTCATTCATACTGAGAGAGCTTGTGTGCGCTCCCAGAGCTACGGAATGACAGCTTTGCCTCTCATAAGCAGTGGCTTAGCATTCATGCTAAGTAGGTCTGAAAGTCATTACTCTTCGCCATGATTGTTAAGCACTTTTTTAAAAAGCTGTTTTTATTTTCTTGGCTGTGAAGCCAAATGCAAGTACTCATGTGATTTTGTTGTTGTTGTTTTTGTTTAAACTTAAAAGACATAACTTGTTCTTGAACTGTTAACAGGATTCTCCCCCCCCCAAATAATGGTACTTTCCCCATATGATTTAAATTGTGCATTCACATCTTTTAATTAGATTCCCCCTACCTCTACCTTCTAGTGTTTTTTTTAGTTTAGTCTCCCTGACACTGTCAGAAAATATGCAACAAACTAATATTACTTTTTAAATGGCAGATTTAGATAATAAAGATGATTTCTTTGAAAATACTTGGCTTCCTGTGTTTGGTGTACTGTACTTGTTTTTAAAGGGAGGCAGCTATACATGTTAAAGTAGCACAAATTAGTTGTGTACTGGAAAAACTTAGTATGAAATATCAATGTCATAGGATTACTTGATAACATTGCATGAAGGTATCTTTCAGTCTGGGTACACATATTGGACAATTACGTATATATTTATTTTAGTTACTGTGCAGGAAGAAAGATATAGAGTGACCATCACTTTATTAACTATTTACTGTTGATCTTGGTTGTATCGGTAACCTCCTGATTTCCAGGTATGAATTAATAGACTCCTTCCTACAAAGCTTCCTCAGACTGAGTTGGACTATCGGTCTATCAAGATCAGTATTATGTCACACAGGGGTCATTCCTATCAGCTACTTCATGATCCTTTTAATTGGCAATATGGGATGACTGAACCTGAGACTTTCTGTATTCAAAGGAGATGCTTTACCCTAAGCCATATTCCCACCTCTATAGATTCTGGTCTTTTGATTGGTATGGATGTGCAGGATGTGCCAGTTTCAGCTGTAAAATAAACATGGGGTGTGTGAAACAGACCTAGGATACAAACACATTTTCTCTGATGCTTACTGTATTTAAGATGACATAGATGAAACTGTGTCTGATCATTTTTGGCACCTCTGAATGTCAGATGAAAGCAGTAAAAAGTCATTATGCAAAATTCATTGAAATCCAGTTGTGTACCTTGTTGCTTTGTATGATTTGTGCTGCCTTTTTGGCTCAGTTTAGATATCACTTAAACTTCTGTTTCTTTGTGGTGGATACAAGTCTGCTTGTTGCCATGCTTGTTGCCATGCTTGTTGCCATTTCCAACCCCACCCCTTGTGCAGAGAGTATAACAGGCATCTTCCTGGTTTCAGAATGCCTTGAATCAAATTCCAGTTTGCTGAAATGTCTCAGTGTAGGCACCTGGGCAGATTCTCCACTTTGCCCAGGCACCTGCATCCAGATATCACAGCAAATTGGAATATAATTCAAGGCTTTTGAAACCAGGCAGACTTCAATGGTGTTAAGGTTGTGTTTTGGGGGGTGGGGAGAGCAGGAGCATGGAACCATGCAGAGTTAATACCATTTGTTCATGATGTGAATATAGCCTCTGTATTGTGTAGTTAATGTATAGGTGTACACAGCCTCTGTCACAGCTTAAACACCTGTGACAAAACACCCTTCAAGGTATTGAAAATTAAAATATAACTCTTATTACCTGAAAAAGTAGGAAAGGAAGTGTGATGACAGTTTCAGCCGTCAATATTTTCCAGTTTAGTGTATTCTTTACCCTTTTCGGTAGACACCCCCTAAGGCTGTCCACCTGCAGCCTTCCCAATTTAAAAATGCAGGGATGATTAAAGTTAAGAAGATGGAACCACACAGTAAATCTGAAGGGGTTGAGACAGGGCTGCCTTGCAAGTCTCCAGATGGGGCCTGGAGATCTCCTGGAATTACAACAGCTTCAGGCAACATATTAGTTCCCTGGGGAACATGACGGCTTTAGAGGGTGGACTCTGTGGCATTATACTTTGCTGAGCTCCCATTCCTTCCCAAACCTTCTCAGGCTGTGCCACCCAAATCTCAAGACGTTTTCCAACCCAGAGTTGACAACCCTAGGTTGAGACCATATTTGGTAAGCTCTATATGCCACTATCTTGGGAGGAGCAAGAAATTTCCATCCCCTTTGAGTGGCTTAAAAAGAGGTTGTGTTTATAGTATTAAATGCCATTATGTGGGCTCGTGAGAGAACCAGTAGCCCATTGTTACTCTATATACAGAACTAGGAAAAAGGTAACCCTATCTTCTTCCCAGCCAATTATCAACCTACTTTATTTCCCCCTCACTCTTCAGCTTTCCACCCCCCACACACCTGCAGCCTCTCCCATGCTCTGAAGCCCTGACTGCTCTATCATATTGGATGTCATACGGGGGCCACCTCAGCAGCATATAAGGATACAGAGCCCACCATTTTCTCCATGGAAACTGATCTCTGCCATCTGGAAAGCAGTTGTAATTCTGAGTGATCTCCAGCCCTCACCTGGAGATTGGACACATTTTACCTCAGAAGAGCAAACTATTTAGAATGTTAGAGGCAAAAGCCAATCAGGTTGCATATGCAAACGACCTCTGTGTTCCGAGGCAAAGGCCAATAACCTCTGTGTTCTGACTGGCTATGGTGGGGGGGGGGGGGGAGAGGAACAGCAAACTGTTTAGAATGTTGGAGGCAAGACTCAAGCAATGCAGCCAGTGGATAGGGACAGATTCTGAGTGACACACCAGGGCGGCAACCAATTCCAGAGCGTGTGGAATATTCTAGAGAAGTGCCACCACCATTCGGCTTTTATATATAAGGGAGATGTCCCACTTGTGGTTGATTGTGGGAAGAGCAAACTGAGGGGAATCTTGCATCTTCTGTCATAGCATCTGCTGCCTAGGAGGGAAGAAAGCAGTGCACCTTCTGTTCCCTAACTGAAATAATGGTTTTCCTCACTAAAGGGAGCTCCCGGCTGCTGCCAAAGACAATGGTGGCCGGGGGCTGATTTGCCGCCGCGGGGAAGGTGGGGCGAAGCAGCGTCCCAGCACAGAGAGCTGGGACGCGGGGAGGGGGCGGAGCCGGCCCAGCTAGGCACGGCTCCGTCCACGCCCTCCCTTTGTCCATTGCAGCCTCGTGCTCGGAGGGAGCAGACGGAGGCTGTGGGTGCTGCTTTGCTGCTGGGCCCCCGGGCCTTGTTTAGAGCCGAGGGCCTCAGTAGAAGCAGCGGCGGCGCGGCGGCGTAGATGATCGGCGGCGGCGGCTGGAGCGGATCGTCAACCGGGCACCAGGGAGTATCCCCGGGGCAGGCTGGGGCCCGGGCCCGCTCCCGGGGGGCTGCGGCCAGGCACGCTAGCGGCCGGCCGGGAGGAGGGTGTCGGCTGGGAGCTCCGGGGCTGAGTCCTTGCTGGGCTGCGGCGGCCCCCCCTTTCTCCCGCCCCCCCTTTTTTTGTCTGCGGCTACCGGGAGCTTCGGGGCTGAGAGGGCCCGCGGCTTGGACGGCGTGAGCGGTACCGGTTGGGCCGTTGCCCCCGCCTCCTTTTTATCTTTATTTTTGCTTGGGCGGCGAGAGCGGCGCCGGACGGGCCTCTCTCCCCCCGGCTCCTTTAATTTTGTCTTTGCTGGGGCTGCGGCTGGGAGCCCCCCTTCTGCTGAGAGGGCCCGCGGCTGGGAGCGGCGTGAGCGGCGCCGGTTGGGCCGTCCCCCCCGCCTCCTTTATCTTTATTAGCTTGGACGGCGCGAGCGGCGCCGGACACGCCGCTCTCCCCCTGCCTCCTTTAATTTTATCTTTGCTGGGGCTGCGGCTGGGAACCCCCCCTTCTGTCGCTCCTCGGCCCCCCCCCACGCGGCAGTGGTACGGCCGGAGCGGACTGCAGCCCGGTGGCGAGGGGCGAGTGAAGAGATCCCCCCAAACCAGGCTGGAGGGAGCCGGGGCGGGTGGCAGCCGGGCAGCGAGGGGCGTTTGTAGGAGGACCCCCCGTTTGGCAGGAGTAGGCCGGGGCGGTTGGTGGCCCGGGGTTTGTTCGCTTGGCGACAAGCCCCCCGTCCCCCCCGCGCCAGGGCGGCACGTGGCACGTGGCCCCTTTGTTGGAAGCGCCCAGGGTGTTGTGCGACGAAGGGAGTTCCCGTCTCTAGTTCCAGCTCCTGCCAGCCAGGAGAGCGAAAGGGGATTTCCCTTTAGTCCCCCCCCTTTTTTGCCTCCCTATCCGGGAGGGTCGGGGCCCCGCAGGGGACGGGGATTGCTGCGGCTGGTTACAGGCCTACCGGGGTCAAGCGGGAGCCCTGAGGGGATGCCCCCAAAAAAGGGCAAAGGGAAGGCGGCCGGCAAGCGGCCGGCGCCGAAGGGACCTGCCCCGGCACCGCAGGCGCCTGTAGCAGGAGCGAATGACCCGGCTGTAGAAGGAGCGAATGACCCGGTTGCTGCAGCGCTCTTGGCCAGGATTGTGGCCCTGGAAGAGCAGAGAGCTAAAAAAAGGCAGGGGGCTCCCGCTCTGCCCCCATCTAAGAAGTCCAAGGAGCCTGACATCTCTCCCTTTTTGAAACAGTTAATGGCGTGTGTGGTGCTCCTGGAAGAGGGCCGGGATTCAGGTTCAGTAGCCCAGGACGGCGACCGTGTGTCCGGGCCGGTGAGCGAGGGGAGCCAGCAGCTGGAAGTTTACGAGGGTCCCGAGGTTGCTGCGGATCAGGCAGGTAAGACTGGCAAGCCCAAGCAGAAGGATGCATCGTGGCCTTGGGGGCAAAAGGACCAAGGTGCCCCGGGGTCCTCCTCGGCCCCAGGCACGGTCGCCACAGCTGGGGTTTCTAGTACGCGGGGGGCATGGCACTTTGTGCCGACAGCAACGGGGGCGGAACATCACAGGACGAGGGACAAGGGGGGTGGTACCCGCCGGAAGCTGGGGACCAAGCCCATGAGCCTGCCCCCGCAAGGTTGCCGCTGGAGGGCGACATAGCCATGCCCTTGGGGGATCATCTCTCAGTGGCCACAAGGGAGAGGATCCTCAGGGGGGACTTTGTTGACGTGTTCTCGCTCCTATTTTGGGAGCTGGAGAAGAGGGAAAGGGAGGACCTTGACGACAGGGAAAAGGAGCGCCTCAAGCGACGGAGGGTGGACAGGATATGGCCGAATTGGGTGTCGGGGTTTGTCATTTACGCAGGGGTGATTGTGCGTCACCAGCCATGGAAGGCGGCTGCACTGTGGCAATATTTTGACATTATATATAAAGCCTTTACGGGCTACACCGGCCAGGTGTGGATGGAATATGATCAGGGCTTCCGGGCGCGAGCGGCTGCGAATCCAGCCTTGCGTTGGGACAGGATTTATTCGCACCTGTGGCTCCAGGTAGTGTCCACGCCTAAAGCAGGGGCTCACGAACACTCAGATAGCGGGCACGTGATACATCGTGCACAAGCACAGTACCCCGCCCGCGCCCTGGGCGGGGCCACAGCTAGGGGGGCCACGGCCCAGAGGCGGCAGCTGTGTTGGGAGTTCTCCTCCCACGGGACTTGCAGCAGGAAGG
>NW_015176560.1:38236-43003 GCF_001447785.1 Gekko japonicus | reverse complement strand
ACATGCGGCTCAGAGGGCCGGGGGATGGCACATTGCTGCTGCACAAAGACAGGTCACCTCTCACGAAATTTCAATTTTGGGCGCTGACACGGAAAGTGCTTGACCAGCTGGGTTTGGGAGGGTTCCGCTTCGGGACCCACTCATTCAGAATTGGGGCTGCTTCCACGGCGGCCGCCATGGGGTACTCGGGGGCTGACATACAAGGCATTGGCCGTTGGAAATCCCGTAGTTTTAAGGGGTACGTGCGTCAACGCAAGTATTGATTTGAACACATTCTAAAACAGTCTGTTTTTCAGGTGCTGTGGGCTGGCAGGAGAGGAAGAGAGTCATTATCTGCGGCCACAGTATGATCTTTTGGGCCGCTCACCAGGCAAAGAGGACGGCGTTTGGTTCTCAATTGGGTCTGAGCGAGTCGGCGGTGGTTGAATGGTGGTGACGGAGGGGCATGCAGTGGCCCAGGTGACTTCCCCTGTTGTTTGAGGAACGGCGAGGGCCGCCTCCTGATGTTTTATTGGTGCACCTTAGGGGCAATGATCTCGGATTGATGAAGGGCAAGGCCCCGGTTATACAGGCCACAGAGGACCTGAAGGTGATCCGTGGCCCAGGTTACTTCCCCTGTTGTTTGAGGAACAGCGAGGGCCGCCTCCTGATGTTTTATTGGTGCACCTTGGGGGCAATGATCTCGGATTGATGAAGGGCAAGGCCCTGGTTATACAGGCCACAGAGGACCTGAAGGTGATCCGGGCACGATGGCCCAAGGTGCAGTTGATTTGGTCCGCAATTCTACCACGGCACGTGTGGTGCAACCTGGGGGACCCCAGATGCATCGACCGCTCCCGCCGAAAAGTGAACAAGCAGCTCCAGAAGGAGCTGGAGGGTGGTTTGGGTCAATTTTAGCCGCACCCTGGAATAGGGGTCCGCGACCCCGAGCTTTACCGGGAAGATGGTATACATTTGTCAGACAAGGGCAATCAGTTATTTTTAGAGGACATCCGGCAAGGGATCCGGTCCGCGTTGGGTGGTTTGGTGGCAGAGGCTTGGCTTTGCGAGTGGCAGGGATAAGGCAGCGGAATTGGTGAGCACCTTAAGCCGTCCCGTCTTTCGGGAAATGGGGGGTCTTCAGGAACGGCTTGCGGGCTATTAAGGCCCCGGGTGGGGAATGTGGACCCCCTAGGGAAGCCTCTTGGGTAAAGCTCCTCTCTGCAAACTGTAAGGTTTCAGGGGTAGGCGCTCCCAGGAGGCGACCCGCGGCTGGGCTGCTGGTCGCAAGCCAGGCTAATGGCCCAGGACCGGGGTTGGTGCATCGCCCATATGTATCAGACAAGGAGGCTGGTCAGCTTGACACCTGCCTTGTCTGTTCCGCTAGTCATGAAGTGCTCCCTTGTCAGATTGCTATTCATAAAATGTATGTAGTTAATAAAGTGGCCCTTGTTTAATCCAAATGGTTGTCTGTCTCGTTATTCCCCTGCGGGGGCAAACTCCCCATGACACACAATCAAGTAGAGTGGAGCCCAATCCTCTTAAATGTGTATTGCCAGTTTCCTTTCCAGGCAGTAAATGTAGAAAGAAGGCATGTGTGTTCCTCTGTGAGAGTGGCAAAATCAGTGAGGGAGGAAACTCTGTAACAGACTGAAAAGTACTGGGTTCGCTGCATGGAGGACTCAGACAACGACATGTGTTTGCACACGTTTATTGTACTTAACAATGGAGCTGCAAAACGGCCCTGCAAGGCCAACTATATACACACCCACCCAGCACACCCACAGTCCCATTGGAGGGTTTGAATTTCCCATCAAAGTTCCTATTGGTTCATGCTGAGGGAACTAGGATCCTCGGTGAAGGCACAGTCCATAGCCAGCTGGCGCAGGGCTGCCATGAAAGCAGCAGCCGACTTACCCGGTGTCCGATCCCACAGCTATCAATCCAATACACGTTTGAAACAAAGTAATATTTATTGAAGCTATGATGATGCTGGAACAAGTGCACTGTTTAGAATAACCACAACAGTCAGGGCAAGGATAATAAAGCAAGTTCATAAAAGCAATAACCAATGGACATGGTTCCCGCTCCTGCAGTTATGCTGTCAGATTCGCAACTTAAGCCTGAGAACGAAACGGTTTTCTAAATGATAAACAATTATACTCATCTCACACTCTAGTTCATTATAGACTAAGCCAAGCCGACTCTCCACCACCTGTGACCTTGCAGATTACGATAGTTCAAAGCAGCATTAGCGTACAGGAAAAGAATGCATGATACCATGAGACCAGAAAGTGTTCTCTGCAGTCGAACGGGGGGGGGGGAGGGAAATGAGGCCAAGGGAATGCATTTCAGATACACACAAATCTCTTTGGCAGCTTGCTGACACCCGGTTTCTGGACGCGGCCCTGGAACTCTATCCGCCTGGTGAGCGTTGTTGGCCGGGGCATGAGGTACCTCGTCATGGCGTCAATGATTTCCTTGTAAGAACACTTGAGGATCGCCCAGGGTGCGAGGAGGCTCTTCCCGAGGCGGACTGTGTTCACACCACAGGAGCTGAGGAGAAGGGCCCGTCGTTTGCCTGGATCAGTTACATCATTGTAGGTGAGATGGCAGGTCACTTGGTCTGTCCATGAGTCCCAGAGTTCGGGATGGGCTGGATCAAAGACCTCCAGATTTCCCCGAGTGGAGGCCATGGCTTTGGTGCGGAGCGGGGAACGGTGTCCTTGACCCGGTGCGCGGTGCGATGCTGCAATACGGGGCGCGGTTGTGTCGGCTGGAATGAAGCTTGGTGCTGCGCTGGGCTGCGAGCCAGGCCTGGCTCAGCGGAATCCCATCCTTGTCGCCACTGAAAAGTACTGGGTTCGCCGCATAGAGGACTCGGACAATGACATGCGTTTGCACACGTTTATTGTACTTAACACTGGAACTGCAAAACAGCCTTGCAAGGCCAACTATATACACACCCACCCAGCACACCCACAGTCCCATTGGAGGGTTTGAATTTCCCGCCAAAGTTCCTATTGGTTCATGCTGGGGGAACTAGGATCCTAAGTTCCTATTGTCTGGAGGAGCTAAGCTCTTGACTGTAGTCACGGACCCCTGGTGGCGGTCCACGTACATAACACAGACCCCCTCCATTCACAGTATGTGGGCACCTTTGGAATGCCCAGAGGAGATGTAGCCAAACACAATACTTCTCTCCTAATTTTTTAAAAGAATCACATAAAGGAGTAAAAAGAAATGAAGGAAAGCCAGAGATATGGAGGGCAAAGGGGGAATACAAAGAAAGGAACGAAAGCTGGAGGGAGGAAAAAGAAGGAAGAATTAACAACAACAAAAAACAACAAAGAGGGGATGGAAACACACATTGACTAAGGAAGGCCCAGGTCCTTACTTACCAGTCACTCTGATCCTCCAGTGGCTGCAGCTACTACTGCAGCCATGGGAAACTCATTGAGTGAGGGCAGCTGATAACAAGCCCTAACTTACAATGGCCCCACCCATTTTCTATAAAAGTTGGTGGGTGTTATACCACATTGGGGGAACCCTGCCCTATAATCTCATTTTAGGCAGAACTGCTGGGAATGGTAGAAACAGAGCAGCTTTCTCGGTTCTTAGGTCTGCCTTAGGAATTGAGAGGGGTCATGTATGGCCCCTTCATTCACCCACCCCAATAGATGGTGGCAGCATTAGCTATCCTTTTAATCTCAGGTGGCTAAAAAGCTTGCGTTAGTCCTGCCAATAGTAAATCAGTTTTCTCCAAAAATGTGTTTTTCTTTGGCATCCATATTCATATCTGAATTTGATTTGTAAGTCGCTGCAGTGACTACTAATAATACATTATTCCTTAGTTCCTGCTCAGAGTAAAGATCACTTCAGAAAACCATCTACATCAGTGTTGTTCCTTTAAAAAAGCCGCTGCGAGCTGTAATCTAAACTCGTAACTGATGGGTTGTGTGCAGCTGCAGCAGTGAACTGAATGTAGGCTATGGCAATGCCGCTCTCAGGGCAAAATGAGCCCACACCACCACAAGAACTATTACTAATTATCGTATGGCATTGTGTGTAGTATAGCCAGGAGATCCCAAGACTGTCTGATAGCCAGAAGTTCTAGCTCTTTTAGCATTATGCACCACTAGGTGGCAAACTACACTAGTTTCAGAGGTGGTTTGCCGTTGCCTGCCTCTGCACCCCAACCTTGGTATTCCTTGGAGGTTGCCCTTCCAAGTACTAGCCAAGTACTAAACCCTGTTTAGCTTCTGAGATATGACAATATTGGGCTAGCCTGAGCTATCGAGGTCAGGGCAGTACAAGGACTACTATAGTGGCATAGCAAATATGCACTCTCACATGTGCAAATGGATGCTGTGGGCTGGAAGTCAATTTGCTCAGATTTTTGGTGCTTGTACTGGTGTCATAAGGTCAGTGAATCTATGAATAGGCTCCAAATCATACCTAAATACAAGATTGTACACAATGCACAAATGATCCTGAATAGTTTCATCTGAAATCATACCCTTCTCTCAAAACCGTCACCCTTGAAACGAAGTAGAAAATTAAATTGCTTGTTACAGTCATACCTGCCTTGCATCATTTCATTTTAGGTTATTGGAATGAAAATTTCCCCACTACTGGAGTTAAAGGGTTGTTTTAAAGGGGGGGGGGGAGGAAGGAGTGAAAGAAATAAAGGGAGGGATGTAATTTGCTCCTAATTTTGCCTTTTGATTTAAAAGATTTAAAAACAATAATTGCTGCTTTTCATCAAGCTATTTTATCTCATATGGA
>NW_015176560.1:3274-38175 GCF_001447785.1 Gekko japonicus | reverse complement strand
AAGAGCTCTGAAACCTTGTGAACAATGGAGGATTTAAAAGAAACCGCTTACAGTAAAGGACATTAAAAAAAAAGACATTACACTTTTTTTGTTAATGAATTGACGCTTCTTGTATAGGAGAACTTCTTTTGTCCTTCACATTTGATGACTAATTTATAACAAAATGGCTTTAGAACAGTGTGTTAATGGTATTATGTCTGGCTCTCATGGTCTGCTTAATCAAGTGCTCTGGTCTGTCTTTTTCCCCTCTCCCTAAGTAAAAAAGTGCCATTTCCATTTTGTAGCAATTATGTTCTTCACACTGAGTATTGTGTTTTAATGGAAATTTTAAGGAGATTATTGCAGATAAATGTACTGATTTTTTTTAAACTCTCCAAATCTGCTGACTCCTACACTAATGCCGACTGTTTAGATATAAATTGGCATCTTTAATCTTTGCTTGTTGCCAGGACTGCCTGTAGCCAGACTTCACAAGAGCCATGTTTGCCTTCTGGCAATTCATCAGTCAATCTTCTCACCTGGGATACCAATGAGATTTTTCCAGTGTTGGAGGTGGTGTGAAACTAGTGTCATCGCTCCTCATACTTATACTCAGAATTGTATTTGGCAAATATTCTTTGCATGCTTTTGAAGTGTGGAAAAATTCATATAGTTCTATATCTATCCTCTGAGAATTGTGAGCTGGAGTCACACTTGCAGAATAGATTTTCCTTTTGCCTGTTCTCTGCAGCTGCTCAAAAAGCTGGTTCTGAGGATTGGCAGACCCTCAGGAATAGCATGGGGTGCATCTTGAGTGGTGAATCCACTGAGATCATGGAAAACCAGTTCAAATGAGCAGAAGTGCCTTTTTCCCAACTCACCTGTGAATCTCTTTTTTAAAAATATGTTTTATGTAGTGTTAAATATAATTTTAAGTAGGTAGGTAAGTATCGTTTTATTGTATATGGCCATAAGCCTTCACAATATCAAAACACTCTCAAAAAGTTTATACATTAACATACAGTAGAATGTTTCAACCTCTAGTAAAACAGAAAACACCTGTTAAAATTATTTCAACCTCTGGTCTTTAAAACCAATGAGACCTTTTAAAATCACTCACTTGGTTGCAATGGTACTATTTGATTTCTTTGCTCTAATTTTTCTAGCAGCCAAGGCAAAGAGAGCCAGTCTTGAAGAAATGAAGGGGTCCTTATCTGAGAGGAAAAAAGGCCATCTTTTCATAATCAGACAGGGGGTATAGGGCTGTCAATATCTTTGCTAAAAGTTTGGTCCTGGGTTCTACATATAAAGGACAGACCAGAATGTAGTGGGGAAGGTCTTCCACTGACTGTCCACATGTACACATGCGCTGGTCTACTGGAATTTTTTTATCTCAACCAGCAAGCATCTTCAAAGGCATAGTTTGAAAACACACTGAAGTAAGGGATCTCCTAAGATTATATGACATTATGTTGTTTAAGTAAGAGGCTCTTGAGTGGTCCTTTTTATTATTTTAAACCATGGAGCGAACCTCAATTGGGCAATCAATGTGGCATCTATTAGCTCATCCTCTCTAAACATCCATTCACGTAGGTTAAAGCAGGTCATCTGGAATAGTATATCTGTATGTTGAAGCAGGTCATCTGGAATAGTATATCTGGTAACGATATAATTAAGACATTCAGGGCGGGCATTGTCTTTGTCATTCAGTAGATGGTAACTAAATTTGCTGAATGCATCTGGACTTTTTAGTTGGATTTTTCCCCAAGATTTTAGAATCATCAAATGAGCTTGCACCTTCACTGATGGAAGTCCCAGTTCGGCTTGTAACAGGGCAGCCAGTGTTCCTTTTGGAAGTGCCAAGATACATCTCATAAATAGGTTTTGAACTATTTCTAACCTAAGGAGTTTCCATCCCCATATCTCGATGCCATACAATAATTGAGAAATTATTTTACTAACAAAGAGTTTCAGCACTGGGTCTATGAGAAAACCTCCTCTGGAGTAGTACAATCTCAATACAACTCCCATCATCTTAAGGGCTAAAGGTTTAGTAGATTCTATATAGAAACCATTTAAGGGTTTCACTAAAGGTTAATCCCAGGTATTAATAACTTTTTAAAATTTTAAATGACAACAACAACAACAAAGCATTCAAAACATTGAACTACATTGGAACTAGGTACAGTTATGCTGAAGCTTCTAAAATGCTACAAGTTTTACATTCGGTGAAATAGTTCATAATACTTTTCTGAAACCGTGAATTTCAAAGATTCAACATTAAACATAAACTCAAGAAAGGTAAACCATTTCAGATGAAGATTAGAGTTCATATGGTAATGATTAGTATTAGCAAGTACATCAGAAATCTTATCCATAATATAGAAATCCCAAATTTTCAATCTCTTAAAAAGATAATAGTAATTTCTTGGGGGATTTCCAACTACTGGCTATGACCACCTTAGCTGCTATCAATAAGGTTGAAATAAGGTCTTGTCTAATTTTAGGGATATGAGAAGCGCTCCAATAATCTAAAAGTATAACATCTGGTTGCATAAAAATCAAATAGCCTGTAATATCTTTAATTGCTAAAATTACTTTAGACCAGAAACTTTGAACATACGTACACGACCACCAACAATGGATGAACGTACCTCGTTCACCACAGGATCACCAGCAATGAGAGGGATTCAACGTGGATAATTTATGAAATCTTGTGAGAGTAAGGTACCATCTGGCTAGGATTTTATAACTTTGATTTTGAATATTTAATGAGGAGGATCAAAGTGATGGTGATGACCAGATTTTATCCCAATCTGAGGATGAGAATATAGTTTCGCAGTCAGTTTGCCATGCCTTTTGATAACTCAAAGGTTTTGTTGATTGAGAATAAAATAACTCTTTGTATATGAGCGATATGTAACTTTTAAATTTGTTTAGGTTTAGTTTCATCAGACGCTCAAAAGCTGTGAGTGGCCTGTTTAGTTCCATGTGCCTCTTAAAGGAATCAACTAAGTGGGTAACCTGGTTATATTCGAACCATGATATTGAACAATTGTGGTTTTTTTCTAATTGGTTTTTGGCAATAACACAATTATTTGCAATAATAGAATGAATATTATTAAGTTGATTTCCCCCCCCACGTTGTGTAAGTTAAATGAGTTTGTCCAGGGAGGAACCAGGAAACATCCGTGAAGATTGTCATAGGTGAAGTAGGTTGAGCTAAGATGTTTTTCCATTTATCCCAGCTAGTCATTATAGCGGAGAGAGAGATGTTTCAGTGAAGTGATGATGGTCTATGCGAGCTGATTTCCCATAACAAGGATTGGAAAGGGACTCGAGGTAAGTAGGTTCCTTCTAAAACTTTCCAGTCTGTTGTGAAAGAGGTGCTGTAGAATTTTAACATGCCCAACAATATCGTAGCATTGTGATAAAGTTGTAGATCAGGAAAGTCTAAACCGCCTGAAGTTTGTGATCTTCTTAATGTTTCATAAGAGACTCAATGAAGCTTTGAGTTCCAGATGTATTTGGAGGTCAAAGTTCTCCAATGTTTAAATGATATAGGTGTTTCAATTTGTATAGTTCTAAATAGATATTGAAACTTAGGTAGAATAAAAGTCTTGAAAATCTGGATTCTTTCTATCCATGAAGAGAGTGCTGAAGCTTTGTTTAGTTGTAGATCAGTAAAAAGTTTGGTTCATGGTTGAAAATTGACTTTGAAGAGATCCTTCACATTTAACAGAATCTGGATTCCAAGGTAATGCCAGGATTTTGTCACCCATGTATAGTTATAATGATTTTCTAATGAATTGTTGTTGAGCTTCGGTCAGATATATGGGGTAAAGTAAGGTTTTAGCATGATTAATTTTAAGACCGGCTATTTGACCGAAAGATTCGTGTAGCCTAACAATGGGATTTAGTGAGGCTGCCGGTTGAGTTAAATAAACTACCATATCATTGGTGAAAAGACTTAATTTGATTTGCTCTTTACCAATGGGGATTCCGTGGATGCTGGGGTGGGCCCTGATAGCCTGCGCTAGTGGCTCTATAGCAAGGTCGAATAAGATGGGAGAGAGTGGGCACCCTTGCCTCATTCCACATGAAAGTTTGAAACTAGGAGATGAGGAGCCGTTGATTCCAAGGAGAGCTGTGGGAGATTTGTAGAGTGTATGGACTGTTTTGAGAAATTAAGGACCAACACCAAAGTTGTCAAGGACTGCTGCAAGATAGGTCGGTTCTACAGTGTTGAACGCTTTCTCCACATCAATGGAGAGGATTAATGATGAGGATATTTTGTTTGAAAGACAGTACTGTATGATGTCAATGGTTTTCCTTGTGTTATCCGCAATATCCTTTCCCAGGATAAAACCCATTTGGTCTGGGTGTATCAGAGAACCTATGAATTTGTTGAGTCTCGCTGCCAACGTTGCCATGAAAATCTTATAGTCCGTGTTAAGCAATGAAATTGGGCGATAAGATCCTGGGTTGGTCAGGTCTCGGTCTTTTTTAGGGATGACTATTATCTTTGCCTGATTCCATGTTGGAGGAATGGCTTCACCATTCATGATAGAGTTACAGGTGGTGGCTAGATGTGGAGCCAATAATGTGTTAAACTTCTTATAGAATTCAGCTGTGTACCCATCACATCCAGGTGATTTGTTATTCTGGAGGCATTTGATAGTGTCTTCAATTTCTTGTGATGTAATCTGACTATCCAGAAGATATTTGTTCTGGGAAGTTAAATGTTTTTGTAAACTATGTCTGGAGAGAAAGGAG
This sequence comes from Gekko japonicus, assembly GCF_001447785.1. NCBI lineage: Eukaryota > Metazoa > Chordata > Lepidosauria > Squamata > Gekkonidae > Gekko > Gekko japonicus. The sequence goes on along the minus strand of NW_015176560.1, from coordinate 33,420 downwards.
AGAATAGTTTCCAATGAGGGATTCTCAGATGTGTAAAGATCCTGATAGAATTGATGAAAAGTAGAGATAATCCCTTTGGTAGTATGATGTCGCCTTTTTTGTCCCAAATTGACGAAATTAGATTGTTAGCTCTTTTTTTCTTTAGTTTCCAGGATAAAAGCTTGATGGTGTGTGGCCCTTTGTGCCAGTAGCGTTGTTTCAACAGGATTATATTCTTTTGTATTTGGGAAATTTCAATCGATTCGAGCTTTTTTATTTCTAGGAGTAGTTTCCTGTATGTCTTCTTGTGTCCAAATTTCTGATGTTCTTCTTCTAGATTTTTAATTTTGTCTTTTAGCTCTGATTTAATTAGTTCTTTTTGTTTTTTGCAGGTGGACAGCCTTGAAAGCGTCCCACACAATATGCTGAGGAACACCACACAAATCGTTAAATTTAAAATATTCCACTGTATTCTTTTCAACATCATCTGTGATTGAAGTCATTAATAAAATATTATTATTAAGTCTCCAAGATGTGTCTCATTTAGTGCTGTCAAGGTCTTGCATACTGCACTCACCCCAGGAGTGGTCGGACCATATGCAGTTGTCAGGGCTATTTTTGGGCAGGAACGCACAGGAACGGAGTTCCGGCTGGCTCCTGAGTTTGCCATGCCTAGCAGGAAGTCATTAGCATAATAGGGCACACCCAACAGCAGAAACTCATTAGGATTGGCTAAATGCGGGGTGTGTGGTCTAACATGCAAAGGGTTCCTGCTACAAAAAAAGCCCTGGGTTTTGACAACAAACAAGGTAAACAGAATAAGAAGCAAAAGGTGGGTGTGGCTGGATGACCACACTTCTGGTAACATGGGGGTGTGGCCTAATATGCTAATGAGTTTCTGTTGTTGGGTGTGGCCTATTATGCTAATGAGTTCCTGCTGGGCTTTTTCTACAAAAAAAGCCCTGGCAGTTGTCAATATCTGCTGAAATGAAGGAGTTAATAGTAGAGTCCAATACAATAATGTAGTTGATACGGGTATGCATGCAATATTTTTTTAGGGGAAATGTGTAACACCTTTCTGTAGGATGCCTGTCTCTCCATAGGTCACACAGATTGTGGCTTTTAAGAAGAAATTGAAATTTCATGGGGTATTTGGTATTCTTCTTTAATGGTGCTTTGTGTTTAGGTTCGGCCCTTGAACTGTCCAGGTTGGGATCTGAAATTAAATTTAGATCACCCCCTATTATATAAGGGCCATTACTGAAGGAGTCTAGAATGTTGTAAGTTTCCTTAATGAAATCCAGTTGCCCTTCATTTGGGGCAGAAACCGAAGACAATGTGAGAAGTTTATTGTTAATTACTCCTTCAGTCATGAAGAATATCTACCCTGGGGGTCTTTTTTAATCTTATTCATGGTGAATCTGATTTTTTTTACTTATTAGTATCGCAACTTCCCTTGATTTTGATGATCCGGGGGCTAGATATTGATAAGAAAAATAGTTAGTATTAAAAACTTTTGTTTGCTTACTGTTGAGATGCGTTTCCTGAAGGAAGATGATGTCTGGTCTTTGAGATGTCAGAGCTGATTGTAATCTCTTTTTTTTATTACGTTGATCAGACCGTGACAATTAAGAGAAATAAATTTAATTTCATTTTGTGTAGTCATGGTGATTTAAATATAAATGGCAAGATATGGCAAACCGTACAAGGTATGAGTTCATTAAGAGCTTGGAATTAAAATATTTGAATCTGGTTGTAAATACATAATGACTATAAGTAATTGGCAAGATATGGCACTGAGTATAAAATAGGAGTTCAGTGAGTAAAAATAATCTTTAGATGAAGCTTCTGGTTGATTTAAATTGATGAAGAAGGGGTTGAGTAAATAGAGAAGAACAATTTGGTGGAAAAAATTCATTAACACAGAAGAGGCAGCATGCAATAATTGTTGTTTAGACTGGGTGTTTGGGAGAAACCCAATACACATTACAAACATCTTTCCTTTTGATTTTAAGTTCCAAGTGCTCATTAAAAACTGTGAAATCAGTAACAGCGAAAATTCAGTAACCATACACAAATGAACCAACTATAATCCCTTTTAGTCAGGGAATGGTCAGGTAATGTCATAACAAATACAAAAAACTATGTAATAAACCCTGAAAAAGGAACTAGAACCCTTTGGGGCTCCCCTCCCCTATGAAATCACCTGAAGGTGAAATCTAAAAGATTGTCTCATTTAGCCCATCAATCATATAATTAGGCAATTTATATTGAAAACATTGGATTATTAAATAATTATAATGAGGAATTAAAAAATAGTAAACCTTTAAAGTAAACTTTACCACTTTTTGAATTCAGTCTCCCTTAACTTATTGTATTGAGATTATCATTGCCCCGTTAAAGGAAGAGCTGAAAATAAATGTAGTGAATGTTGTCTTTAAGTGAGGCAGAAGTTCATGCGTTCTTTTTGGATCTTGCCTTCCTCCAGTGGCGCAGGGATTGATCTTCATTTCCTCCGTCGTCTTCTTTAGGGATTTCTGATGGCAAAGGTAAGTTCAGATCTGATAACATTTGTAGACCAGCATCAAAATCATTGATAAGGTGTGTGGAGTCTTGGTGCGTAATTAGTAGCTTGCTGCATGTTGACCATTGATACTTTATTCCAGCAGATGTAAGTGCTGAGGTTATTGGCTTCAATATTTTTCTCTTCTGCAGGGTCTCTGAGGAGAGGTCTTGTAGAACAGAGATCTTCAAGCCTTTATATAAAAGAGATCCTTGGGCGCGTGCTGCAGTTACGATTGCTGCTCTTGTGCGTGTGTCTGGGAATTTAGCGATTATGTCCCTCGGTAGAGCTCCCTTCTGCGTTCTAATTCGGCCTGCCATATAGGCCCAGTCAATGTATGTCGCAACGCCATCATCCAATTTTAAGATCATAGTTAGGATGCTAAAAAGGAACGCAAGTCTGTCTGGCCTTCTTTGTTTTCGGGCAGTCCACGAAACTTAATATGAGTAGCTTTCAAGGGGCATTATACGATCGGTCGCCCACTCCTCCTGCTTGTAAAAAACCCGGGCGTCATCCTGTAGGGTAATGCTGGCCTCTAAAGCTACATCGGCCGTTTGAGTTAGCTTTGATAAAGCCATTTTCAGTTCAGTAAGTTGAGCCGTGACTGGCTTGATCAGCTCCGTGAAGGCGGCTGTCATGTTCTTCTCTAGCATTTGAAGGGAAGCAAAGAATTCCGTTCTCGAGACCGCCAGGCCTTCATTGCACGTGTCTGGGTTATCGGCCGCCATTTTAGGTTCAGTAGGCGATTGCACACCCTGAGGAGAGCGTTGCAAAAAAGTCGGGATCGCTTGCTGCGTTGTCTTTGAAGGGTTATTTTTGAATCGTAGAGATTTTCCCATAACTTTTGGTAGGTTTAGTATGCAAGTGGATGAGCTAATGGTGATGAATTAGAGAGGGTTCGTACGGAGCTGAGAGCTCAGGCGTCCATCTTTGTCAAGTCTGACGCCACGTCCCCCCAATCTCAGGTATTTATAAGATCAGCATTGCTCTATTGGAACTCCCTGTATGCTCCATTGGAACATTCTTGGCCTCTTTTGGAAAACCATTACTTTAGATTTCCCATAGTTAATAGTGAGGTTCTCCTCCTTACAATAATCGTCTAAACAGTTCAGAAGCCTCTTCAAACCCATCCTAGTTAAAGAAATCAGTACCATGTCATTGGCATACAATAAGATTGATATGTTATGCTGTCCCAAAGAGAGTGCGATAAATTCTGGGCCTGACAGTCTCTGGACTATATCGTTGATATATAAATTAAAAAGTAGGGGGGCTAAGATGCATCCTTGCTTCACTCCCTTACCTACAGGTATTCTGCTGGTTAAAGAGCCCGAAATACCTACTTTGATTTTGGCCACTGTATCTGCATATAGCTCCTGGATTAGAAATAGTAATCTCCTGTCAATATTTGCCTTTGCGAGCTTTTCCCACAAACGGGTCCTGTCAATAGAATCGAAAGCTGTGGCCAAATCAACAAAAACCACATACATGGCTTTAGTTGGGCCATTCATGCTGGTGTGAGCCAGCTGGTAGAGCGTTAGGCAGTGATCCAGTGTACTTTGACCTCTTCTAAAGCCAGCTTGATGGAGATGTAAAATGTGGTTATCATTAGCCCAGTCCTCTAATTTTTGAGAAAAATACTTTCCATAGAGTTTGGATGCCATGTCCAAAAGACTAATGCCGTGTCCAAAAGACGATAATTGTTTGGATTGGTTTTGTCCCCTTTTTTGTGGATAGGAATTACTATACTAGTTTTCCATCTTGCAGGAAATTTGCCTGAGCTGTTAATTTGAGAGAATAATTTGGCTAGAATCAGATTCCACCAATTAGGGAATGCTTTTATTAGATCAATGGGAATTAGGTCCTCCCCTGGTGCTTTGCTGGAAGCTAGATATGAGACTAGGGATCTTACTTCGGCTTCTGTCATAGGGGGCCACTCAGAGAGTACTGGGTACACTGTGATGAAATTCCCATTGTTTTCCTCAGGCTTACAAGCAAGTGGGATAGATTCATAGATTTTCGAGAAATGTGTGCGCCAAATTTCCCTGGGAATTTTAAATAGTGTGATCTGAATGTTTTCCAGTGTCTAGCTATAGAAAAATGGCAGGTGAGAGAGAACCTGTCCCCAGTTGATACAAAATCACAAGGAAGTTAAACTGCAATTGCTGCATGGGAGTCCATCAGTTCGGAAACCCTGATACAAGCATACTTAAAGCTACAGTCCAATATCCAGTGGTTTGTAGGAGTTATTTAGAATGGCTTCTTATCACTGGTGTCCCACCTGCCTTAAGTGTTGTGTCTTGCCATTGACATGTAATGTAAAGCTTGAAACCTCAGCCAGATTGTAATCTGGAACAACACCACTGGCTGAAGCATGTTATGTAACCAATGAAATGTAAGAGTCTGTGCTGGAGGGAAGACAAATGATTGGTTGTTATCTATGTAACCTAATTGGATGTTAACTGTGTGAGGGCGTGGCTACCCCAGTCCGGGAGAGTTTAAAAGGAGCTATGCTTCACTGTTGTTTGTTGTTGTGTCGTCTGATGCTGTGTGATCTTTGGAAGTTCTCGTTCTCAATAAAGCTGATTCACTTGTTACTTACTTCGTTGTTGAGTTGCATACTTAACATTAAGCATAAGAGCCTTTCCCCGGGGACATTCATGTTGTTCTTAATACTTGTTTGCTATTCTTGGAAAATGAGTCATTTGATAGTCTATACAACTTTAGGGGGAAGTTAATAAGTTGTGAACTTATAGTGAGTGCAGCAGGTGATTTTTTAAACTTTCAGTCATAATGCCCAACACAATCCTATGTGGTAGCACAATAAATGTGGGGACAAGCCCATCTCTTCCCTCCCCTGGACAAGGGATGCCTTGCACACAGCTCTCCAAACATTTAAATGTTGTTGTTGGCTTTTCCCATTGTGATCCATTGATGCTTACAAGCCATAGAGGTATATTTTATGGGTGATAGGTTACTTTATTGGTAAAGACGGTGGCAACTGAGTTGATGGAACTCAAGAACCGAGTCAGCCAATTCATGATATTTAAGCATTTTCTAATTTTCTTCTGTTGAACTGGGCATTCTTATAGTGAGTGTCAAATCTGTTTACAGTTTGTGCAATCTGTAGATTTGGCTTTGTGCCCAGAATGCTGGGTTTCTTCTGAGGAGTGGGGGGAGCAGTATGATCAGCAAAGTTATGCTGGGCCTCATCTGAATCTGTGATGTATTTGAATGATAATACTGTCACTCGCTCACCATATTTGGGGTGTTTTGCAGGTTAAAATTATCTTGGATATATCTGTATTACATATTTCCTTTCCCCTTCTCTATATTGTTCAAATGGAGCATGAAGGATAAATATCAAAACTACAGGTTTGTTCTCCCCCATTTAATTCTTATTTGTCTTGCATGCTTTTCAAGGGCTGTGAGGGCACTGACTGGCAGAAGGATGTCATTGTACTATGCAACCTACAGTTCAGTGCTTAATCTATATTCCAGCATAGAAAAATATGGACTCCTTCAGAATACAGTTATCTTGCTGTAAGCTAGGGATACCTTTTCCCCTGTACCTTGAGCTCTTCCTCTTTCTTAAAAAAGTGATCTATTGCGTAGTTGTATGTTTGCCTACTGCTGTCCAGGTGCCAAAGAGGGCATGGACCATTACTGTGGTGCTAGGAAGGAAGTTATGAGTAAATTGGGGCCATCCTTGGGGTTGGCATCACAGGGCACCTACGAATGTGCATGGCCAGGTGGAGACCTGCTGCTAACTTCTGCAGTACTCTGGCTCCTGTTGTTTTTTTCCAACTGCAAGTGCTACCAGTTTGCCTGCTGTCTTCAAACAAGTGAGCAGTGACAGGTGGAAGAGCAGCTACTATGGTTCACCTCATGCATACTATGGTTCACCTCATGGGTAGCAACAAGGTGGTGGAGTCATTTATAGCACACTCTGCCACCATTCCTAAGACCTTAGAGCTGGCACTGGAGTATAGAGGACTTTCTCTCTAGGAGACAAGTTATGCTTACCAAAATCCTCTCTTCTGTACTACAGTTAAGCCCCTTCATTCTTTGCCTCTAGTCATCTCAATTGTACCTGCACTTAAGTATCTCTATCATTTCCTATTATTATTATTATTTTTATTTATTTGGAATTTAGAGGGTCTACCTGAAGTTTACCTAAAAACATTGTGGGAATTGCACAGCTAAGCTATGTGTCATTAACGATGGGAGTGGGGCGTGACAGGTTATATTTTAAAGCAGGAAGGTATGGTAGGATCTGCCTATATGTCACAGTCAGTATTCCATTCAAGTTAAAATTCATACAATTGTAAATGGGGTTCCCAACCAACAGGCTAAATGTGTATTAGTTGTGTCTTGACTATGCAGCCCAGAGGCTGATGCTTGCAGTAAGCTGTGCTTAAGGAAGCTTTCAGTCTTCAGACCTACCAAAAAAGGGGAAAGCAGCACATGTGCACTGAAGATAGTTTTCTTTAAGGCAGTTCCCAAACTGCTTTTGGAAGACAGATGAGTTCAAAAAGCAATTTGAAAATCAAAGAACAGCTATCACAAGGAAATTCATGAAAATAACTTTGTACACCTACAAAGGTCCTTCCCTTCTTTCAGTTCAAATAATAGTGCTCAGATGTAAATCCTCTGGCCTGCAAATAAACAACAATACCTTAAAATCCTTTTCTTCCTAAAAGGCTGGCAATGTACACACAGAGACATAAAGGTGCCCTAAACTGAATTGGACCATTGGTCCATCAAGGTCACTGCTGCCTACTGAGACTGGCAGTGGCTTTTCAGAGTGTCAGGCCGAGGTCTTTCACATCACCTATGAACATGGGGCCTTCTGCATGCCAAGCAGACGCTCCACCACTGAGCCATGGCTCCTTTCTTAATAAAGGCTTCTGCAGGCCTGTTGATTTTTATGTATAAAATACATTTTTTATCCTGCTCTTTCTCCAAGAGTAGTGTACATGGTTCATCCTCCAGTTTCATTCTCACAACAATCCCATGAGGTAGCTTAGTGAAAAGTCCTTAGACTCACTGTAAGGAAGACACCAACCTGTCGGTAACACAGCAACTCTGTAGAACTGAAGGACGGCAGAAGGGGGAGGATCAACCTTGCAAGTCTTTACAGGAACTGTCCGGTACTCAGCTTTGCGAGAGCTGCACAGCTGAGATCTCTTAACTAACAGCTGCACTGGAGACAGGGAGGGGCAGCGTCTTAACAGGTCCTTCCAAAGATAAAATAGCAAAAGTTGTGGGGGGTAAAAAACGTGCGTTTGGTGGGCAGGATGTTTTCCTACCTTGTGGAGTTATTGTAAGTTCCAGTTTATTTTAATTACTTTTTGTATTTTGGCAACCCCCTGAAGGACGTGGAATTTTCTTTATTCTCAAAGCATTGTTAATTGAGGTTGCCTTCGTTGTTTTTTGATAATAAAAGCTTTTTTTGCCTGATTTGCCAAGCCTGATTGTGGAGCCTGAAGTATTCTGACAGAGAACCCAAAGCCTGTGTCTTACATGGTGGCAGCGGTGGGATGGCTCGAAACTTGGTTCAGCTTGGTTGGTGGTGGTGGGATGGAAGGGGCCGAGTGGACGTGGTGGATCCCGTAGTAGCTGGTGAATTCCTGGAACTCCCCAGAAGTGAAGGTCGTTCTGTTGTCCATCACCAGTGTTTCTGGGATGCCCTGGGTGCTGAAGATCTGCCACATGGCGGCTTCCGGTCTGGTCTCTGTGAATGGCGGTCACAACTCTGGGAAGCTCCCGGAGGTGATTTGCCCACGCGCGGCTAAGGAAGGGAATCCGCACAAGCGGAGACCCTAAGGAGCCTCAGGAAGGGGCTCCGATCCAGGGCGCTAAGGGGATGTGCCTCTTTCCCGGCCCGAAGGTCGGAAATTGAGGCTCGCCCCAATGGCCCTTGCCGCGGCAGTGCCCTGCACAGGGACTAGCAGAGCCGCCGGACGTCACAGAGTGATGAAGCGAGGAAGTGAAAGCACAAAGAAAGAGACAAGCGGCTAACTGTGAGTTGGAGATTGAATTACAAGCGAAAGCACATTCCGTCCCCCGGGAAAGCCAGAGGGAGGAGGGAGGATTCCCCCCCCACTCGAGAAAGAGACTTTTAAAAAAATAATATATCTTTATTAATTTTCACAATAATAAAACAAACACACAAATAAACAACCACCACCAACATACCCCATGTCCGTAACTGTAGCAAATACCTTTCCATGTCATCTTAATCAATTTGTTTAGTTAATTACTTGATTATACATTCGCTCTAACTTCATGCACAACAAGTAATAATACATACGTTCCTTATCAATTTAAATTTCATCTATCTGTTCCGCCTAAGTTCCTTAATTCATCTTATATTCTGCTGGAATTTAGATATTATTATCAGATTTCCACCTATTATTGCAACTGGCTTCTCATTCAAATATGCCACCCCAAATTAATTTGCTTACAAGATTAATACAAATAGTTGATATAGACGATTACTACAGTTGTATGTTTTATCTGTCACATTTCTCATAAATTTATAACTTAAACATGGTCTCAAATATTCATACTGCTAATAGCAAGCAACACATCTTGCCCTGATTCCCGTGTTTACATATTGATCGCTCTTCAACACTTATTACACAAGAGAAGCAAACATACAGACTCAAACCAAAAATATATATGCCTATAAGCCGGCTTTGCAGGGTCTTCCATTCCGATTATACTTTTACCCTTTCCAAATATATTACAATCATCTTTCAACTTTCTTCATAAATTACCTTATTAACCTACCCTCATTCGATAATTCATATACTCTTCTTACATTGACACATTAACAGAGTAGTTCATCAATACTTCATGTCTTAATCAAGTCCCAGACAACCCCAGCTGCAAGTTGTTAAAAACAATTGGTCCCCAGCTAGAAAGTAACTTCGCTTCTCAACTTCAAAATTCTCATATTACACAACTTACAATATTTGCCACCAAAACAGTGTTTTTCCTCCAGAACCAAAAAAAACATATCTACTCATAGGGGACTATCTAATCTTAATGTTTAAAGTGATCCTATGTAACTGTAGCATAAACCCTCTACTCACTATTGCACCTTACAATGTTGTTATATTTACTTTCCAGTCTCTGTTACACTTTGCACTGATATTGTTTTTGATTTCTTTTCTGCTTTGATTATCTCTAGTTTCACTCTTATGCGGCTGGTCTTTGTACTCTTTATCTTTCCAATGTTGCTTTATGTCCGAATTCATTTGTTTGGTTCTAAGGTCTATAACTTCCTTTGAGTCTTTTTTCACATTTTTCCTCCTGTTTTTCTCCTTTATTTTGCTATGCTGGGGGCTTACATACCATATTCCATTTTTCTCTTCTTTTTTTCCAGCTTCCCTTTGAACCGTAATGGTCGGTGGGCCCCTTTCATATAGTTTTCCCTCCGTAGATAGCTGCTGGAATGTCTGCAATTCCTTATCCCGCTTAGCTAGCTGCAGCTCGTTCCTTTCTTGCGCCTCTTTTGTTTGCTCTATGCGATTTTCCTCTGTGGGAGATGAGTGCTGTGTATTTCTGAAAAAATTGTCCCATACTGAATTGAGTGCCTTCATCAGATCACCTTGCAAAGTATTTTGAAACTGCTCGGACCTGAGTTCATTAACCACTATCTCTTGTATTTGCTTGCAAACGGTAGTGACCTCCATTTTGTTCGTACTACTTTCTTCGCCACAGCCTTCACAAACAATATGAGTTCCCATAGCCCTCTCAGGTTTTGTTTAGGTTCTTAGCACGATAAAGATTATTTCCAACAGGTGCTGTTTCTTACCCCAACCATCGTCTCAACTCGATTCCCAGAGCCTTTTCTCGGCCGCTTCTTTTTATACTTAGGGAACATCCTCCAGGTGGGGTATATAACATTTTAATCCAACTCGGTTGTAGAATGCAAGTATTCGTCAAGTAGACATGGAAGATATCCTTCTCCAGCAATAAAGAAACGATAAAGAAAATATTTAAAAGCACGGCTGGCTGCTGCTAGTAGGAAAACATGGCAGCCATGTTTCCTACTGCCTGACGCTCCTGCTTTGAGGCAAGCCGGTCTCGCCCCCACCCTTGCCATGGAAACGGGGGGCGGCCAACCCTCCTGCACTCGCTCTCCCTCCAGGAGAGATGAGCAGAGCTCCCCCGAACCTCGGGGGGGCTCCGAAGAAGCGCGCGGGAGTCGGGCGTCCTTGGGAGCTCCGAGAAACGCACCCGGCTGCAGCGCCGCAGCGCCGGATATCCGAGAAAGAGACTTTTTTGAAAGCAGAAAGGGGGGCGAAGGGAAGTTTGGAAAAAGTAAATTACTTTTTGGGAGAGGGCTGAAAACGGAGTAGGGAGTGATCCCTCTGCTGCGCAACACGAACTTTTAAAAAGTAAACAAAAACTGAAAATGGCAGGGCCGAAAAAGTTCTTGGAGAGGCAGACAAAGAAGACGGGAGGAACTTCCGGTTTTAGCCCTTCCCCTGCAGGGGCTGCTGTCAATCAGCAAGAAGGGGAGATGCTCCGCCCTCTGCTAGATGAACTGCAGAAAATTAACCAAAAACTGGACAGCATGGAAAGTGCCTATAGTATTCAACAGAAGCAAATGACAGAGACAGCCAAGAAGGTGGATGAGATTGCAAAGAAATGCCTGGTATCAACAGAAGAAATACAGAAAGTCAAGAAGAAGGTCAGTAAAGTAGAAAAACACCAAGAGAACAGGATAATAAATTATTATTGCTTCAAATGGAAAAATCAAACCTGACTCTTCGATTTCAAGGGTTGAAAGAATCTGAAAAGGAAGACCTCAGAGACATCCTGGCGAATGCGTTGGCACCACTGACTGGCAGCGAAGCGGGAAAAATAAAAGATGAGATGGATTTGGCCTATAGAGCCTACTCCAACTTTACAAAGAAGAATAACCTGCCAGCAGAAGTGGTTGTGAAATTTACCAAGCAGCATCTCAGAGATAAAATTTTAAAAGCAGCGTCATCAACACCTTTGAAAATTGGAGACCAGATGATCAGAATTTTGAAAGATGTTCCATTTGAAATTAGAATGAAGGGAAAGGAATATAAAGGGTTGACCATGTTCTTGCAAAGTCACCAAACTAATTATAAATGGTTGATACCCGAAGGACTCGTCTTTAAGTTTAAAGACAGAAGAGAAAAGATAGACTCCATCTTCAAGGCTCAAGACTTTTTGAAGAGGCACGCCAGCTCAGAGGACGAGGCAGAACTCTCTAAGTGGATGGCAGGAACTAGCGAAGAAGACAGCAGCTCGGAGGGAGAGGTGAAAGATGAGGAAGACAAAGGAGTGGCTAGAGGGCCAAAATACAATTTAAGAGGCAAAAAAGGGAAGCACCCCAACGTTTGAGGACCAGTTCGGAAAGCGCATTAAAAGACAATACTAACCCCAAAGGGACACTATTAACACACTAACTAACCGGTTTTGAAAGATATAGAAGAAAAAGGGATTGTCCAGCTGCAGAAGAAGATTTTGACTTTGACTTTACTAATAAAAGATTAAAATACTAATTTTTAACATCACTCAACACTTTTATTTATCCCTCTATATACCCTTCCTAACTTTCTAAAATGTAAAAGCAATAAAATTCTCTCCTTTTTAGGAGAGGGAAATAAAAAAAAAAGATCTGCCACATGGCTTTGATGGCAGACCGTGAAGAGGTTGATGGTACTGGGACTACCTCCAGCCACTTGCTGTACACATCGACCAATATGAAAAACAGCTGCCCCTGGAACGGCCCCACAAAGTCCAGATGGAGCCAAGACCAGGGGCGGTGAGAGGACTCCCAGGCCCTCTCCAGGGCCCTGGGAAGGTCTGGACGAGAGGCTTGGCAAGGCTGACATCTCTTTACCTTCTCCTCAATGTCTCGGTCGAGTCCCAGCCACCAGACATAGCTTCGTGCCAGTGCCTTCATTCTTACAACCCCGGGGTGATGCTCGTGCAGGGCCTCCAAGACCCGTAGCTGTAGTGGGGTGGAATCACAACCCGACCTCCCCACATCAGGGAACCCTTGTATGCCGACAGCTTGTCTTTCCGTAAGACGAACAGCATGAATTTGGGGCCCTCTTTGGCTGTAGGCCACCCCATCCCCACCCAGTCCAAGACCCGACAGAGAACCTTGTCCCTGGCTGTGAGACGGGCAACCTCCCGCACATGGACCAGGAGATCGGGGAGGGCTTCCAAAAGGGCAATCATGTGGGCCAGGGCCGGGTCAGGGTCCACTGTGGGCAGCGGAAGACAGCTCAAGGCGTCTGCATGTCCCATGGCTTTCCCCAGCCAATGGACGATCGCGTAGCTGTAGCCCGCCATGAAAATGGACCAGCGCAGGACTCTGGGTGAAACCATCTGGGGCATTTGACGGTCTGGGGCCAGGAGACCCAGGAGGGGCTTATAGTCTGTCACCACAGTAAAGGGCCAACCGTAGAGGTAGTGGTGGGATTTTTTAATGCCCGCCACTATCCCCGCCACTATCGCCAACGCCTCGTCGATTTGCACATAATTGTGCTCAGCTGACGACAAGGTCCGTGAATAGTAAGCGACCAGAACCTCCCGGCTGTCTGGCAACCTGTGGCCCAGGACAGCCCCCACCCCGTATGGAGATGCGTTGCAGGCGAGCACCACCGGAAGCGACTCATCAAAGTAGTGCAGTACAGAATTCGAGGTCAGCAAGTTCTTGACCCCCTGGAAAGCCTGGGCGTGCGAGGGTCCCCAGGCCCAAGGGGTGTCCTTGTCCAGGAGGCGGTGGAGCGGTTCTTCCATTGCAGCTTTCAGGGGCAAAAAAGCGTGATAGAAATTGAGCCTGCCCAAGGAAGCCTGCAGTTCGAGCTTGGAAGAAGGGGGGGGCTGCGTGATTGCCTGTATTTTATCGTCCACGAGGTGGATTTCTTGGGCATTGACAGCGAACCCAAGAAATGCAATGTGGGGCACCCCCAGGAGGCATTTTTCTTTCTTCACCTTGAGGCCGGCTTCGTCAAATCTCTGGAGAACCGTCCGGAGCCGCTCTGCAAAGGTGGCGAAGTCCAGCGCCGTGATGATCACATCATCCAAAAATGGCTGCACTCCTGGGATGCCTTTAAGAAGGTGTACATCAATGCCTCAAAAGTCCCTGGTGCCACACAGACCCTAAACTGCAGTCTGTTCACCCTAAACGCCCCCTTGTGCGTTGCAATGGTCTGCGCCTCCGTGGAGGCCTCATCGACCAGCAACTACTGGTAAGCCTGAGCCAAAACCAGCTTACTGAAAACCTGGGCCCCCTCCAGGGTGGCCAATACATGGCTTACCACCGGTACCGGGTAAGCATGGTCCTGTAAAGCCTTGTTGATTGTGCACTTATAATCTGCACAAATCCGAACGTCCCCGTTGGGCTTTACCGGCATGACGATGGGGGTCTCCCATCGCGCGGACGCCACCGGTTCTAGCACCCCTTGCTCAACAAGGCGATCGAGCTCCGCCTCAATTTTCTGTTTCATGGCCTCAAACGATAAATTAATTCAGAAGCTATATAAGTTTCTATTAATGGACTTTGAACAGGACGAATAAATTAAATCTGTAATGATCACCTGGATGAGAGATATAGGAGAAATAGGGGAAGAGAAATGGACATCTGTGTGGAAAATGGCTAAATCTATGAGAGCGATAGCATATAAAGAAAATGTGTTTAAGATGTTTCATAGATGGCATTGGGTGCCCGACAAGCTAGCCAAATGTTATAAGGGATATTCAAATCGGTGTTGGAAATGTAAAGACTGTAAGGGGACTTTTTATCATATGTGGTGGGAATGTAATAAGGTACAAGGGTTCTGGAAAATGGTGAAAAGAATATTTCAAGAAAGCCTGGGTATAAATGTAACACTAAAACCGGAAATATACCTATTGAATATGATCCCGAAAGGGTATAATAATCAAGACTCTTATATAATTAGTTATGTTATAACAGCTGCCAGAATATTAATAGCGCGACACTGGAAACTAGAAGGATTACCTACAAGAAAAGATCTGATAAATAAAATATTAGAACTAGCCAGAATGGATGATCTAAGCTTAATGTTGCAGAATAAGAACGAGAAGGTACATAAAAGGAGATGGGAAAAAAATTATAAATGGATTGAAGATCAGACAGAAACGTAACATCCCTAATATGTATTTGGAATGATAAGAGATAATGGACTCTGATATGTATGCAAACGAAGTAGATGAAATGTATGTGAATATAAAGCTTTAAAAATAAAAAATTTTAAACCAAAAAAAAAAATTTTTTTTTTCTGTTTCATGGCGATGGGCTGTAGACAGGCTTTGATACCGATGGGCCGCATGGTGGGGTCCAGGTCTAAAGAAATGGGGCCCCCGGTGTACCTCCCTAAGGTCCCATTGAAACCCCTGGGGAATTCTGTACACACCGGGAAGGATCTGGTTCACCCCTGCAATCGTAAGTCCCAGGGGCCCAAACCAGGAGAGACCCATCAAACTGGCGAGGCGCCCCTCCACCACCAACAAGTCCAACAGTCCTGTGAAGTCCCTAAACAGGACCTGAAACTTGCCCTAGCCCCGAACCGCCACAGGGTTCTTATTAAAGTTCCACAACTGCAGACCCTGTGGCTTGTGCAAACGGCAACCCCCTTGCAGGCATAGGGAGCATAAAGTCTCGGCCGATATGATGGAAAATGATGAGCCCGTGTCAATTTCCTTTTGGCAGGGGGACCCTTCTATAACAACAGTCACATGCACTTTGTCAGGGCCATCAGGGGGCAAGTTACATACCATCTGTTGGTGGTGGGCTGAGATGGAGTGCAGATCCGTAGTCTCCAGCTGCGATGTGGTCTTCTGGCGCTGTCCCTTGGAGCAGCAAACCCGGGCGAGATGTCTGGCCTTGTTGCAGGAGCGGAATCAGAAAGACCGGAGCTCGTGGGCGTCGCCGCAGCTGGCACAGGCCGCGGACATCGAGGTAGGCTTTGCCACTGTGCCTCCGGCAGAGCATTGAGGGCGCTGTGATGGGCTGTGGCCGACCTGAAGGATTTCCTTGTCCTCAAAGGTGTCGGAGCCTACCGTAGCTTGTGTGCGGCGGACCACCTTGGCCTGGCGGTCCTAGTACGACTTCTCGTAGGTGGTGGCCTCTCGAATCACTTTGGCGAGGTCAAGCGTGTCCTGGCTGACGAGTTTCCTCCGTAGTTTGGGCTCCCTTAGCCCCAGCAGGAACTGGTTGAGGAGAGCGTCAGCCCGGTCTGGAAAGGAACACCTTGTGATGGCCCAATGAAGGCCTGCCAAGAAATCGGATGCCGTCTCGTCTGGCCCCTGGACTCGTGCAAAAAAGTCCATCCTCTCTGCAAATGTTGTGGGCTTGGGGGCGAGGTGGTCTGACAGTGCCTTGACCAAGGAGACATACGTTTCGTCCTTGGTCAGCCAGGGTGCCATCAGATCCTTGAGCAGGAGATGTGCCTCCATCCCACAGTACCGGAGGAGGTGTGCCTTCTTCTTCCCTGGGTCGGTGATGTCGTTGATCGTGACGTGGGTCTCGAGCATCTTGAGCCACGTCTCCCATTCTGTGGGGCGGGAGATGTCAAATGCGCGGAGACTCTCGGTGGCTGCAGCCATCTTACCCAACCCACGTGGAATTCGCGGCTAGGGAGCAGTGGCGGAAGATGAAGTGGGGAGTGCTGCGGTGCTGCTCTCAGGGTCAGCGGTGTGTTGCTTGGTCTTGGGAGCGATGTGGTGACCGGAGATGCTGGGCACCAACTGGAACAACATGTGGTGGTCTCGGTGCTGGGGCTCGATATGATGCTCGGTGCATGGTCTCTGTTCATGGAAGGGTGGATCCCACCTTTGTCGCCAGTGAAAAGTCCTTAGACTCACGCAATGATTCAGCTCTAAGACTTTAAGGTTCAGAACAAGACAATTTGCTCGGCTCGCAGGCCGGCTTATATGTGCACAGAAACCCACATCCCAAACACACCCCACTCCGTGTATTGGCTATTTACAGTGGCCGAGAGTTCCATAGGCTCTCGGCCCGGAGCCTAGCCCCCCTATTGGTGCGGTCTGGGATCCGCAGAGTCCATTGACCTTGGAAGTGAAGCTCAACGGCTTCTGGTGACCGCGTGGAGCCCTTGCCTCGCACACGGTTGGGACCGAGTATATTGCACAGCCTGAAGAGTTATACAGGAAAACCAGGACAGCAACAAAGCAACAAAACAATGTCTGGGCTGTTTTAGCTTGGAAGAAGGCAGATTTGGATACAAAGTTGTTCATAAGAGCATCCTTAACAGCAGCAACATACCTTGGCAAAACGTCTCATAGGTTATGTATGTGTTTTCTTAGCTTCACCATTATGTGGAAGTGTTTAGCATTTATACTGATATATGATGGAAAGTTCTTATTTTTTATTTAATTAATTTTTTTAATGTATTTTTCGCGTGATCTGTGCTCGAGCAACAGTATTCTTTCTTTGGACCATTTTTCTGCCTCTTGCAAGCTTCTAATTTCTTCGTTTGAGGCCGTGGCTGCTTCTAAGGCAGTGTCCGCCGTTAGTGCGATTGCTTGCATAGATTTTTGCAGGGAATCCAGTTGTTCCGTTATAGGTTTAAGCGCTAGATTAATCGTGTCATGAATTTCTGTCTTGATTAGTTTCATGCTTTCAATCAAGTCCTGTTTTGTTAAGGGCTGGTTAGATTCTGGCGGGATTACAGCTCCGTCCGCCATCTTGGATTTGCGTACCAGCGATTTTTCTTCTTTTTCAAGCCCGAAATCGCGTTTGTAAGAGTCTTCTGCACCGTTTTTCGTTGTCTTCAGTCTTTGTAGGTCTCCGTTTTTGTTTTAAGAGCAGGATTTGGATTTTTTGTTTAGTTTATCATGGGATTAAAGAGGGGGTTCTCCGGAGAGTGCTCAGTGTGCGTCCGTCTTGTGTTAGACCGACGCCTCGCCCCCCTTGCCATGCCATAGGTAAAAACATATAAAACATAGTAAAACATCCAACACTAAAACCACAGTACTCAATCCATTACTAATATCCTAAATCCAAGATGGTAACATCGCAGTTCCAGATGGTCCTCCCATAGTATATGTGTCCAATGGTGACGGCTTGTCAAAACTTCAGTAGTTTCCAGGGTCTTCCTCGGGCCTCATCGATGCATCCTTTAAGATACCTTGACGGTAGTGGTATAATGGGGGGGGGGCTCCTACTCAAAGGCCTGGCAGAAGAGATCCGTCTTACAGGCCCTGCGGAACTGCTCAAGGTCCCGCAGGGCCTGGATCTCCCCCAGGAGCTCATTCCACCAGGTAGGAGCTGCCACCGAAAAAGCCCTGGCCCAGGTCACAGCTAATTTAACATCCTTGGGACCCGGGAGGATCAACAAATTTTGGGTCCCCGACCGTAGTGCTCTTGGGGGAACATGTGGGACAAGGCGGTCCCTCAGGTAGGTTGGACCCTGGCCATATAGGGCTTTATAGGTAAGAACCAGCACTTTGAAGCGGATCCGGTATGCTATCGGCAGCCAGTGCAGTGCTTTCAGCACAGGCTGAAGAAAGACCCATCAGCAGCCTAGCTGCAGCATTCTGTACCAGCTGCAGCTTCCGGATCTGCGACAAAGGCAGTCCCATGTAGAGAGCATTGCAGTAGTCTAGCCTTGAGGTGACCGTTGCATGGATCACTGTGGCCAGGTCATCGCAGTCGAGGTAGGGGACCAACTGCCGTGCCAACCGAAGATGGTAAAATGCTGACTTGACAGTGGATGCCACCTGGGCCTCCATTGTTAATGAGGAGTCCAGGAGTACCCCCAAACTCCTAACCCTAAATGCTGGGACCAAAGGTCGGGAGAGGGAGCCCCAACCCTATACCGGTCTGACTCAGGCCCAGGACCTCTGTCTTCGCCGGGTGTAATTTCAGTCTGCTCAGCCAGAGCCAACCAGGCACAGCCTCCAATGCCCGGTGAAGGTCATCGGGACTCGAGTCCGACCGGCCCCCCCAGCATCAGATAGAGCTGGGTGTCATCTGCATATTGATGGCACCCAAGCCCATAACTCCGGGCAATCTGGGCAAGGGGGCGTATATAAATGTTAAATAGTATCGGGGACAACACCGCTCCCTGAGGCACCCCACAATCAACGGGTTACCTACTGGAACAGTACAGACATTTTGATGCAGTAATTCGGAGCAAGAGGTGTCAGTTATCAGACACTGTTAAATAAACAAAATATTGCAAGAGTGCTAATATTTTAAGCATGTTTTTATTTTAAGTAGAAAAACCCTTTGTGTTTGTGTCTTTTATAAAGTTTATATCTCCACTACCTGGCATTACATTTTTTGACACACATGACCCGGCCCAACAACGTCTCATTTATGTCAGATCTGGCCCTCATAACAAATGACTTTGACACCCCTGGTACAAGTTGTACTCTATGCAGGGTTTTAAGTCTGGTAAATTGTTATGAGTACACGTTAAAAATTATACATGTGAAGCATCCTTCAGTGACTGCCTTCCTACTTGCTTCTATGATTGGGAACAGGTAATTTGTACCTGGTGGAAAATTTATCTGGCATAGGAAAATGATTAGGAGGGAGGAAAAAGAAAATGACAAGCAATCCATACTCTAGTTTCCCCAGTTTTCAAATAGCTCTGGTTTTATTTGCGCTCACCTTTCATCATACAGGAGCTGCGGTGGCTCAAGTGGTTAAGACGCTGAACTGCAGGCTGTGAAAGGTCAGTAGTTCAGCAGTTCGAGACCCGGGTGCCGCATGATGGAGTGAGCTCCCATCTCTAGTTCCAGCTCCTGCCAACCTAGCAGTTCGAAAGCAAGAAATTGCAAGTAGATAAATAGGTACCACTTCGGTGGGAAGGTAACAGCGTTCCGTGCGACTTGGTGTTTAGTCATGCCGGCCACATGACCACGGAAACGTCTTCGGACAGCGCTGGCTCTTCGGCTTTGAAACGGAGATGAGCACCACAACCCTAGAGTTGGATTTGACTGGCTTTCGAGCAAGGGAACCTTTTACCTTTACCTTCATCATACACATCTACTGAAAATCAAGCAGGTATGCTTAGTCATTGACATGACGAATGGGTTACACTGGTACTCTTTATATCTATTTTGTTGGCTACTTTGAAAATTCCAGACCTGTTCTGATAGCATAAGTCTGGAGGAAATTTCTGGAAGAAGAAGAGATTGGATTTATACGCCGCCCTTCACAACCCAAAGGTGTCTCAGAGTCGCTTACAAACTCCTTTCCCTTTCCCTCCCCACAACAGACATCCTGTGAGGTAGGTGGGGCTGAGAGAGCTCTTGACAGAAACTGCTCTTTTTCAAGAACAGCTCTTATCAGAACTATGGCTTGCCCAAGGTCATCCAGTAGGTGCAAGTGAAGGAGTGGGGAATCAAACCCGGTTCTCCCAGATTAGAGTCCACTCACTTAACCACTACACCAAACTGGCTCAAACACAATTCTCTTGCAAATGATGGGAAATCTGAAAATACCAAAGAGGCTTTTCAGGTCAGAGGGTGTGACTTATACCTCTCATCTTAGAAACTGAACTCTGGACAAAATATTTGGCAACCACAAAGAAGGGTGATATTAAATGAACACTGCGATAATGATTCTGGACTGTGCTGAACATGAAAGACTCTGGAGGGAAGTTGTGCCCTGCTGTAGTGCCCCCCCCCCCTTTTGCAATGAAGCTTATACAATGGGTAGGTAACCTAATCTGACCCTGACCTTACCAGGATACATCAAATTGTGTTTTCTGCAAAGATTAAGTGTGTTTAATCAAAGAACAATTTAGCCATGCTTCTTAAATACCAACCATGTGCACATTCCCTGCCCGTGTTTCTGTGACAGCATTACTTTAAACACATTGAACACACTGACCTATGCAAATATTGCTTGGCTTGGCTTAATATCTCTGCGTAATTGCTTTCAGCCCTAAGCATGCAGAAACCATTGACACACACACACCCCTTTTCATGGCCAATTTACTATTGCACCGTTCCTGAAACAAATCATGATGATAAATTAAGATCACAAATAAAGTATTTATATAGCATGTAGCAGAACAAAGCCCAGAAAAATACACAGAGCTATAACTGGCTTTAGTACAGAGTATTCTTATATATTGTCATGGACATATGATTAGGCAGAGGCAGTCCTTCATACTTATGAATAGAAGAGCATGGCCCAGAGACAGTGCACCTGTTATAGGCAGAAGCTCCAAGTGAAGGCTCTGCCTGCAGCCTGTAAGGGTGGTGGAGCTTAGTGTCACCTTCAAAATGGCAGTGATCACCTCCAGCATTCCCCCTCACCTGTAGCTTTTTAACAGGGCCTTTTCTCTTTTAACATTTGTCTTAGTTGCTATGGGGAGGGGGAATTGCTGGGCTGCAGGGAGACCTAGCAAGGCTGTCATCTGGTTGGTGATTCTGCATGGATGCAATGAACTGGAAAGGGAGGGGGAGGGGCAGTGCTGTTACTGATGAGAGTTCCCATAAAGTTTTTACAGAAGATAAGAAATTGGCCCTGAGTGACCAGCTACTTGATTGTCTGGGGCTGCTGATTCAGCTGTATGGAGTTTACTGATACTGTATAGCTACTGTCATTAAGTAAGGGATCCACATCACTGCAATCATGCAGGTAATTTTGCCATCTCTTCCTTCTTTCTTACATATTGCAGAAATACTCATCGAAAAGAAGAGAGGAACCAAAATTGTGAAAAGCAACTAGTGCACCTTGGATACAGTATAGCATTTCTGTGAGCAGAAGGATTTCTGCCCTCAGACCATAACCTGCTTGCCTGCCGCAGCCCCTCCCACACCAACCCCAAATCCCCCCCCCCCGTTGCCCCTCAGGAACAGAATTTGAGGCTGCAGTGGGAAGATGGCAAGAAAGAGAGTCCTTCTGCCCATGGAAATGTTCTGCTAGCTCCAACAAGGGCACTGTGTTCGAAGAAAGAACTGGTGATGTTCTGACAAAACTGCAAAAATTGCAGTGCTTGATAAATAAAAAGAAGATGAGTAAACACATGTAGATATATTACCATGCATAGACGGGTTCTTCAGAAGCTCCTCATTTCCAGATCTATATGACCAAGAGGATGTCTGTATTTGAATTCCGCATCACAACCAAGACACTGGAAGTTATTTCACACATTACCTGCAGTGGTAGCAAACCTTAGTTGCTTAAAGTATATATGCAAATAGAGAACCACAGCTGATCTTCGTTGCTGATTACTGTACTAATGTGATGCAAGTGTTTGTAAACACATTTGTATCATTAATATTTTATATTCTAGGTGTACCTTAAGAAATGTAATCTATGAAGTGGCCTTACCTGCTTGGCGGGTCACCACCACATGTGATGGGTAGATTATCAGTCAATTCTTGTGCCTTGATTTTCAAATTGTCGCCAGTCAACCCTACTCTTAGCTGTTCATTCTTTCAGCCTTGCTACCTGCAGTCCCCCACACCTCTGCCCAGACTGAATTCTTGATATTTGCATTTGTATGGTCAGACTTTTTCAGCTTGCCCTTAGCACTAAGTGGAATGATGTCACATGCACCAGGGGAACATTTGTCAAAGAGTATCACTTTTGCTGTAGCTGCTAAGAAGCCTTGGCATCTCCTTGTCCTTCTCAGAAAAACTACCATGTCCTTTCTCCACCCATTTAAGCTTTGAGAAGGAGGCACTCTGGGAGTTTTCAGATGTATTTTCTTTATTATTCTGCCTTAGGGAGGGACATCTTGCTACACACTACTACACACTTATTGTTACACTGGCTCCATATTTGCTTTTGTAACTGAATCTCCTGGACCAAAATAGGAGGGTACACAACTGAAATACCATTTTGGTTATATGTACCTGATTTGGGCATAAGGCGATGCCACATGAGGCTTATACAGTACATCCTTCCTTTATGTCACTGATACTTATCAGAACATAATTTTCACTCGGTCCTATATTGATTAATATTAGTTTTGCAGTAATTGAGCCTATGCGCAACATTTATGCTTGTGCTCTGAAGAAGGGTCGCTTAAGGTCCAAATTGTGCCTATTGTACAATTTGTAATTCTTATTGAGGCTTTTTGGACCTATAATAGTTTTAAAATAATTTGTAATAAATGTATTTTTGATAATTTGTAATATTTAGGTTGTATATTTATTAATTTTAACATTGGGCCTCATAATTTGTATTCATTTAGACTTTCAGCCATTTTAGTCTTGGCAGAGGCAAAGTTACAAAATTAAGGAAAAGGAAGGAGACTCTTTCCTTCCATTCAAAAGCACAGTGTTCAAACACAAAAAGCTATAAATCCAGGGGTGCCCAGAAGCAGTCAGAGAATCCCATTCTCACCACCCCAAACTACGCATAGCATTTTGAAAGCTCAATATCTACAAAACTGTGAAAGATCCAGCAGAAAACTTATTCTGTGCAAACAATTCTCAAAAACTCATATCTATTTTCTTAAGCCATAGCTCCACCTCTGTTCTTCATATGAAAACAACAAAGTGAAAATAATTCATCTAGTTGACTCAGGTGGCAACAAAACTGTTGTAAAGCCACCATAAAGCACACTGCTGAAAAAAGCAGCAAGATACAATAACAGTTTCTATCAGGGGTGGTCTTAGTGATTCTGGGACCTTGGGCAAAAGTCCCCAGAATTGCTGACTCCCACCCCATCAAGCAAACGGTGGTCTTCGCCCCATGCAAGCAGGGGATATGTGAGCACAGCCTCTGCCATAGACACAGATTAGGCTTGCCAAGCCCCCGCTGGGGACGGGTAAATTCCCGCCTGGGAGGCCTCTTACCCACTGCCGGCGGATCGGTCCCCGGGGGGAACTCCACCCCCTGCCAGAGGGCGTCCCCAGCATGGTGATGTCACCCGGAGGTGAAATCATCACGCTGGCCACGTTGTGGGGGGGACACTATGAATTGAGGGAAAACTCTATGATTTTCCCTCGAGTCACGGTGCCCCGCCCCCAACGTGGGTGACACGATGATGTCACTTCTGTGCATGCACGGGGAGACTCCCGACGGAGCCAGGAATCCCCCCGCTTTGCAGGTAAGTCGACTTGGCAACCCTATCACAGAGGGGGCAGGCAGGCATGTGTAGCAGCTGCCAAGCCTTCTGCTGAAGTACTGGAGTTGGTGTGTCTATGCTGCCAGTGTCACCTCTCCCTCTTCTTTCCCCCTCCATTAGGGGGTGTGGCGATGAGTAGTCAGGGGCCCCACATCCTGGGGCAATTGCCCTGATCTCTTATTATTTCTCCATGTATTTCAGAACTGAGGCTGATGTCTGCCTTATGCTTGCGACCTAGGTAACACTGGTCAATAACTGTTGCCTACCCAGGCAGGTCTAATCAGTTTTATTCTACTGTTCTTTTAGCTGATATTTGTAATGAAACTACTGCTAAGGTAGCAAGATTTTGTGCTATGGCTATCCTAACTAGACAGAAGACTATTACTTCTTAGGAAATTTTAAAATCCACGTTGTCTTAACTAAAACTTTTATCTGTATCAACTGTTTCGCTGTATTTTTGCTGTTAACTATATGTAACATTTAAAATTATTTGCTGATCTTTGATCGTAATAAATCAAATTGAATTGAATTGGTAACACTTGCTTAGTTTTAATGTTACTCCTTAAACTCAAATTCTGCCTCATGTTGAATCGTGTCCCATATGATGCAATTCACATGGGCCAATTTTTACACATTTGCTGCCCCTTGGACTTGACCTGTTCAGAACAACCTCAAACCAAAACAGGCGTTCAGCCTACCTGTTGATTGGGGAGAGCTTATTCTAATAATGATGTTTCATAACGGAAGTTTAAACAGATGAAGTAAAGCTCAGGAGAAGCTCTAGGATCTTACTGGGTGAGAAGCAAAGTACATACACAACAATTATTTATTTCTCAAACTGAGATGCTTGAACACCTGCAGGTTATTTTTAAAAAGTGTTTATTCCCTACTGTGGAAAAATATGGAGGGGATTAACTGTAAAAGGAACCTTTTGATCTCATCCACTAAATAAACTATCAATGGCTCTTTCAGTGCCTTTTCTGTGAAACACATAAAAGTCATGAACTGTGAAGAACATGCATCACAGGACCAAATTGTGCCATTTATAAAGAGCAGGTGCTACTATGCTGATGTCAAGGAAGTGTAAGCTATATCTGCATTTGCCTTTCAAATATATGGCTTTTGCTAACTTGGAAATATAGGAACTAACCTGAAAATGGAGGAACATTGGAGAAAGGAAGAAAGGGCTTAACCCTTCCTGTGCCAATCATTTTCATTTTCAACCTTTTCTTGTAGGGGCATGCACATACCCATATTTGTGAGGTGGTGTGGGTAAAAGCAACTTGCGGAAATTTTTTGAAAGAAAGTGAAGGCAGGGAAATTTTTGCAAAGAAGGTGTGGGATTTCCTGGCATATGGCAGCATCATAATTAGCATTGCCAACTCCAGTTTGGAAAATTCATGGAGATTTAGGTGTGGAGCCTGGGGAGGGTGGGATTTGGGAAGGGGAAGGCCCTCAGTGAGATATAGTATCATACAAACTCAAAAGCAGCAAGGGAAACTGATCTGCATAATCTGGAGATCAATTTTAATTCTGGGAGATCTTAGGTCCCACCAGAAGGCTGGCAGCCCTAAAATAGGAAGGTTGCCCTTGAATGTTTGATTTATAGAGTATGAATTGTAAGTAGTATAGTAAAGTACAATTAATTTTTCTATGTAACAAAATACATTGCTACAAAGATTAAGGTGTCCCCCCCACTGGGGGTGTGGTGGTATTTGGCCTGGGTATTTCCCTCAGATTCATATCTTCACAGTTATGTATGGATTGTATCATTGTAGTACAATTACACAAAACAAGTATTAAGGAACAGTATTATGGTAGTATTCTTTGTTGCTCTGTTATAGTAGTATGCAGACTTCTGTATTATGCTGAGATATTGGCTAAATAATATGGAAAGTTAACTCATTGCTATCATATGTGGTGGAAGCTTACTTATTCATGCAGTTCTTGCTGGTCACATCCAGCTCCAACTGAAAACCACCTTCTCTCCTGCCTCCAGATGCCGTTGATGGGGCCAGAGAGGGAACAGAGAGCAGCCTGCTATAAATCCTCTTCCCAAAAAAACACTTTTATTGAATTTTAATTGTAATTTTTTGGTCTTAATTTCTGTGAACTGCTTGGGGGGCAGTATTTTGGGTTAAGAGTTGGATAAAAACATAATAAACTAATGCAGTTACTTAATTACAAAGGGAATATTCCTGCCAAAGCAAAACACTCTTAAAGCTCCTCTTCTTTCAATGAGTGAAATTTAATGACATCAGTAATGTAAAATATTGACCCTCTCAACATACTAGAAAATGCTGGAGTTCAGCATCTTGTCAGGAACCATTTCACTTTCCAGTTCCAGTTCAGTTTTGCTCTTGCTAGTAGCCAGTTCATGGTATCCTCCTGACATACCTTTGTGTTTACAATAGAGTTACCTGTTTATGTACCTCTTGTATGACAGCCTTTTGTGATACCTTATGCATAATAAAAAGTAGAGACATCACCCTGCCAACAAAAGTCCATATGGTCAAAGCAATGGTACTCCCAGTAGTACTGTATGGCTGTGAGAGTTGGACCATAAGGAAGGCGGAGCGCTGAAGAATAGATGCTTTTGAATTATGGTGCTGGAGAAGACTCTTGAGAGTCCCTTGGACTGCAAGGAGATCAAATCAGTCAATCCTAAAGGAAATCAACCCTGACTGTTCCCTGGAAGGCCAGATACTGAAGCTGAAGCTCAAATACTTTGGCCACCAAATGAGAAGGGAGCACTCACTGGAGAAGACCCTAATGCTGGGAAAGACTAAAGGTAAAAGAAGAAGGGGACGGCAAAGGATGAGATGGTTAGACAGTGTCATTGATGCAACGAACATGAAATTAAGCAAACTCCGGAGAGAGGCGGAAGACAGGAGGGCCTGGCGTGATCTGGTCCATGGGGTCGCAAAGAGTTGGACTCGACTGTGTGACTGAAGAAGAAGAACAACAACAAATGCATAACTCTCCAACTGAAACTAATGGGACCTAAAATGTGTAACTGTGTCTGGGAGATACCATGTATTTGTTTGCTGGGGATGGGGCAGGATATAAATAGTTCAATAAAATGAATAAAGGGACTCAAAAGCAGCTCACATACACAAAAAAAGATATTTGGCACTGTAAACCACTACATTAAAAATAATAAACAAAGCAAAGTCCCCCCCCCCCGCCAGGATTGCCAGATCCCCCCAGCCACTGGCGGGGATGGGGCAGTACGGTAGGGTTATCAGATTTAGGTGGAGAAACTCCTGGAGATTTGGGGCTGGAGCCTGGGGAGGATCCCAGTGGGGTACAATGCCATAAAGTCCACCCTTCAAAGCAGCTATTTTCTTCAGAGGAACTGATCTCTGTGGTCTGGAGATGAGCTGCACTCCCACCTGGAGGCTGGCATTCCTAACTCCCCCTTATCACAGCTGTCTTAAATGGAGAGATCCATCACCTGTCAAAGACCCTTCTGAATAAAACTTCAGTTTCCTATAACAGCAGGGGTGCAGCCAGAAAATTTTGATTGGTAGGGCATTGGGAAATCCTGTGGGGCACAAACAAAATGCTTAACCAGGAAGTTGTTTTTAAAGCAACTAACGGGAGAAACATCTGTGCAAGAAACTTGAAGGGGGGGAGAGGCGAGGATAAGAGTTGAACGGTGGGCAAGCACGAGACAAGGAAAACTGTGGAGGAAGACTTCTTGACTTTCTGTCTCCCTATGACTCAGAGGCTAAAGAATAAGCGACACACACACCCCTTTCAGCAGCTTGCTGGCAGCCTTGAAAGCCTAGCAGGTCCTGAGGAGGAGGGAGAGAAGGGTGCAGGAGGCAGAGGAGGAGGCAGGCACCTGGTTGCTGCCGCTGCCACTACTGCTGTTAAGTGCCTTGATGCATTCTGGCCAGGGCTAATGCGATTAATACTCAGCAAGGTGGCTAACAGGCACTCCAGCTGCACAGCCTCCACCTCCATGCCCATTGCCGGGCTGGCAGGTAAGGGCATGGCTGGGGGCAGCAGGAGTTGTGGGGCCTGGACCATGAGTGACAGGGCACATGCCCTTAAGTGCTCCACTGTGGCTATGTGCCTGTATAACAGGATGCATGGCTTGCAAGGCAGGCTGTGGTAAAGCTCCATAAAGCAAAGAAGAGAGTGTTAGAGTGAGCTGTTGTAGCCCTTACTGATTCTAGCTCTTGTGATAAATCCCAAATATAACATAAGCAAGACAGAGAGAATATAGTTAGAGTCAATGAAGTTGTATTTTAGTGCAAATACCAGTTTGTTATATGAGAAAGAAAAAAGTGGACCCACTACATTAAGGGTGCGTTCAGACGGGGGCTTTCTGCCGGCATAAACTGCACCGGTTGAACCGGTGCAGTTTATGCCGGCAGAAACGCGACCACACTCACCTCCATTTTGCGGTTCCCATCGTTGTACGCCCGTTCACACTCCCGACGCGCAACGGCGCGCGTCGGCTTTTAAAAATTTTTTTCTCAGTTTGCGCATGCGCATGAGCACTCGTCCGAAAAAAATAAAATATCTACATTCGTGCATGCGCATATCTACCGGGCAAAGCACAGCCTTGGCATAACGCTTCTGCAGAGCTCTGGGATTTAACTCACATACCTGTATCAATCCGCTGGAGCTGTCCACTCCCTGGTTTTCCCGCTCTGCTCTGACACTTGCTGTGAGAGAGTCTTGGTGTTAGCATCATGGACCCTCAGCAGCAGCATCTGGTGGTTTTCCTGACTGCCCAGCTCTTTATCTCAGTGGCCTGTCACCTGCTTAGCAGGCTCAGTGCCATTAGAGTAAGGAGGATGAGGTTGCTCAGGCGCTATCTGACGATGAGGAGGAGAGCCAGAGCGATGAGGAGGAGAGCCAGAGCGAGGGATTTGGATGAGTTCCTCGTCATGGCCAGTCTCCTCAGGCTAGACGAGCTACGGGCCCCAAGGAGGTGGTGGGTCTACCCTCAGTCAGAGGAGCTCTGGAATGTGTATGCCAGAGTGATCTGGGAGGATGAGAAGTGGCTGGAGCACTTCCGCATGAGGCGGGCGACCTTCACGTGGCTGGTGGACTCTCTGAGGCCACATCTGTCACGTGAGGGTATCGTCATGCGGGAACCCATCCCGGTGGAAGAGCGTGTGGCCATAGCCATCGCCTGGCTGGCCAACACGCTTTGTTATCAGCTGGTGGGGAAGCTGTTTGGTGTGGCAAGATCAACAGTGGCCGGAATTGTCATCGAGGTCTGCCTGGCAATCGAGGCACATCTGTTGAGCCAAATCGTCTGCCTTCGATCACCAGGACGGGTGAGTATCTCCCCAGTAAAGCAAAAGCACCAGAGAAACCAGGAGTTACCCATCATATGACCCTCCAGCCACAGGGAATATAATGGTGACCTGTCATTGAAATCTGTGGAGGACCACTACTGTGGTAAGGTCCGGATTGCAGGCACCAATAAACACACTTGTGAGGTAACAGTTGTCAGCATTTATGACAGGACCTCAGGAGGATGATTTCCCTACCCTCAGGAGTCTAAGGGGGGGGCTATCAAACACGTTCCCTTGCCTTCACTACAGGAGCCTCCTTGTGAGCAGTGCTTATGTTGAGTTAGTGTGAGTGAGTCCTGGCGTCTGAAGGATGCCCCTAGAGCACAGTACTGTATGCAGTAGCCAAAATCACTCACTCAAAACCTCGATGCCAGCAGCTCACAGACCAGAATGTATTTATTTTTCTGCTCACAGGACCTAGCAGCGTTGAGGGAGCTTGGGTTGTGTTATATGTGAATAGGACAAGGCCATATGTTACAGCTGTGGCACACTGTCCCCAAGCTGCTAGCAAGCACTTCCCTTTGTAACTTTCTTCACATGTTTCCAAATGAGAATGCCTATTTTAAAAGGGTACAATGGGTCTGAAGCTGCAGTAGAGGAATTTCCCGGCAGGGCCATGTCTTCTTAGTGTAGACCAAGCAGTCCTTTACCCCAGTACTTATGCTGTAAATCAAAAGTACTGCAGACAGTATGTATGCCTGGTATTGTCAAATCTAGGCAGAGCTCTGTACTGTGGGTGAGGATCTCCCCTGTACACCAAAAGCACTAGCAAAATCAGGAGTTCTACAGCATATGCCACATGGGAGTCTGAACACTGATGGTATCTTTTACTTTTGCCAGGTAATGCTGGGATTCGCGGACCTCGGCTTTCCTCATTGTGTGGGAGCCATGGACGGCTGCCACATAGCAATCCGGGCACCACCACACCAAGCCGATGAATATTACAATAGGAAGCATTTCTATTCGGTCCTGCTCCAGGGCACAGTCGACCATCGTGGACTCTTCATTGACGTCACCATCGGGGAAGCCGGCAGGAGCCATGATGCCCACCACCTCCACCGGTCTCGCATCATGGACAGCATGGACAGAGGGGTCTTCGTGCCCGGTAACCCCACCATCATCATGGAGGGGTCCAAATCCCTCCATTGATTATTGCAGACGCCGGGTACCCCATGTGACGCTGGCTGG
>NW_015176560.1:0-2396 GCF_001447785.1 Gekko japonicus | reverse complement strand
GGCCCAGGAGACTGAACAGGACGAAAAAGCCTTGGCTGCTATCGTGTTATGCTTATCTGACCAGCAGCTCTTGCATGTCTCTGATAAGACATTGGCCAAGGAGGCGTGGGATTGCTTAAAAACTGTACATGTCCAAAAAACTGCTGTGTCCCTCATAACGCTGACCCGCATACTGTACCGTACTGTTATGTTGCCAGGTCAGTCAGTCCAGTCGCATTTGGATGCTTTGTCTGGCCATTTCCAAGCAGAGGCAAAACAATGGCCCAGGATGACAAAATTTTCGTCCTACATTCCTCCTTGCCGGAGAAATATAATGGCCTCATTGCTGCTCTTGATTCGGTCGATGTGAGTACCCTCACCTGGTCGTCCGTTGTTGGCAAGCTGCTGGACCTGATATACATACAGCTGTTCATTGGCTAACTCAGAAATGTGCTAAGCCAACAGAAGGGGACTGGTTAGATGCAACAGTGTACAATAAGTAAAACAATTGAGGCACTACATGCTCCTAGAGCACGAAAGATACTTCTGAATGCACACTCATTATTGTCTTGGTTGAACATAGTGGCAAGGAAGGGCTACTGCTGTGCCCAGGGGAATCTTGGATTCCCACCAGGTCATGAACAGAACAACCGTGATGTCCCTGTACCATATAACGGAAAATCTGTTGTTTTAGGTTTGAAAATAGGTTGTGATGGGACCTGGGAGGCTTTGTTTGAGAAACTCAAGCCCAACGTCTTGTTGGACTTATGGAACTAGTTTTATGGTTCTTTCGATGCTGGTGAGTACAAGCAGTACACTGCTGTCTATAGAGCAAGGGAAGAGGGACCATACTTGTAAAAAAACATTGGATTGGGGTGTCTCATATCTGGGCACCTCTTCAGTAGCTAGGATGTTTCATTGAAATTTTAAGCTATTGGCCAATGAAAGGGGCAGAAAATGGCTGAACTGAATACATATCTGTCACTGTATCAGTCTTTCTGATTAAAGTACAACTTGTCCAGAGGGAACCTCCCCACGTTTTAGCATGCTGATCAGGGTACTTGCACATCAGCAGGGATGAAAGCTTTAGAAAATCAACTGGGTTTGCATCAGACTCTGCACAATCACCATGGCTTAGCAAATATGTAAATGACTGTAATGTGATTGGTTATTGTACATATAAATGTAGTGCTGTACAGTGCTGTTCATCTCTTCTATGGGATCAGTTGTCTGCACAGCACCTTGTCAGTGAGTACCACAATTTTGGACTGCAGAGAGATACTGTAATATACTCCAGTGTAAATAAACTGTGAATAGTTTTATACTACTCTGCTGCACGGCGTTTTCTTCCATACCGTCACAGGGATAGGGTTACCGACCCCCAGGTGTTGGCTGGAGCTCTCCACATGTCTCCCCTTATGAAACAATGGTGGTAGAACTGTGTTCCCAATTGCCCCTGGGAGATCAGCGCCACCCATTACTTATCTGGAAAGAGAGATCTGACAACGATGCTCTGACACGGGCAGCCAGGTTGGAAAATTCCTGGATATTTGAGGGGTGGAGCCTGGGGAGGGTGGGATTTGGGGAGGTGAGAAAACCCCTTAACAGTATTATGGCATTGACCCCACCCTCCAAGGTACTTACATGGAGCTCTTCTCTCATCCCAGCTGGGCCGCCCCGCCTGGGTCCACAACCGGGCAAGGAGCAAGAAGCGAGGGGGCCTGCGGCTGTTGGGTGGGTACCCCTCCCAGTCCTCAAGGGCGTCGTAAAACGCCGCCTTCTCCCGTTTGAACTTTGCTCTCACCTGAGAGCCGGATCTGGGAAAGTCTTCGGACGTTAGCTGCCTGGTGTTGGATGGTACAAGTTAGAACACTTCTATTCAGTATTTACTGGGTTACTGCTGTGTTCTGAGTCACATGTTTGTTTGTATCCTATCTGCGTAGAGAGTTAGAAAGCCCGCCAGATACAGACCTTGTTTGTTATTCTGAATGGAAGGTAGAGCAGTTACTATTAGCATTTTATGGCTCTTTGTCCGTGAGCAAGAAGCTCCAGTCTCCAGTAGACCTCTGCCATGTAAGGCACTCTCCATTAGCCTGTCAACAATGCTGATTCTGTGAACTTAGGAAGATTATGAGAGGGAGGGCAGGAAGGATTGCCTCAGTGCTTAGTTCTTGTTATACGCCCAGGGAAATGCTGATTGCCACTTTGGGGTCAGGAAGCAATTTTTCTCCAGGCCGGTTGGCCAGGGATCCTGGAGGCTTCTTGTCATCCTCTGGGCATGGAACAGGGGTCACTGCGGGTGTGGAGAGGGAGGTATATGTGAGTTTCCTGCATTATGCAGGGGGTTGGACTAGATGACCCTGGAGATCCCTTCCACGCTATGATTCCAGACTCATACTAGAATAACTCTGCATAAG
>NW_015176559.1:120145-133391 GCF_001447785.1 Gekko japonicus | reverse complement strand
AGCTTAGAGGGAACACTGGAGGAGAAGTGCCCAAGCTACAAAAGACAGAGAAGGTACCCATAGTGGGAAGAGGGCGAACAATGGGCCACTGTGGGAAATAAGATGCTAGATCTGATGGAATCGTTGGGGTTCTTCTTAAGAGACAGAGCAAGTCAAATTTCACCAATCTGCTGACCTGAAGAATTGTTTATAGAACCACTTTCTCCTTCTCCCAACCAGGATACTTACATAGGTCTTCAGGTCAGTATGAGCAAGTTAGGACTCATAATAAAATAGAGACCATTGGCTCTCATTTGGCCCCACTGGTGGACCTCCTGATGGCACCTGGTATTTCTGGCCACTGTGTGATACAGAGTGTTGGGCTTGATGGGCCTTTGGCCTGATCCAACATTGGCATCTCTTATGTTCTTATGAAGGTCACACATTCCACATCTTGATCTGGGATAAGGCTGCCCCCAACCCGGCCTTGGCAATGCCAAATAAGAAGCCCCCCGTCACAAGGCAGGTGAGCCAACGGAAAGGAAAGACTCGAAAGGAAACCTTGACATTTCCAGAGTGAAAAACGCCGAAACGCTCGGACCTGATTGTTTCTGACAAGCTCATTGCGACTCTCTCGCAATTGGAACCACTTGTGCAGCTTTATTAATGTAATGAAACTTATCCTCCAGCAAAAACAGAGCCCAGAGGTTGACATGGGAGCTGCAGGGTGAAGTGAAACCAGATCGGCTCGGGGAGCTCTTAAAGGAGATGGGAAGCTAATAAAATCCAGGCTTTCTCTCTGCCCTCTGCTCTTATTCTCTCCCTCCCTTCTGTCCATGATTCTGTACCAGCTATCGGAAAATATTACCATATCCACCCAAAAGAAAGATGACCCTGAATGTCTCCTCTAAAAATGGCTGAGGACAGAACTTTATTGTTACTGTATATTATAGCTGCTGTGAGAGCTGGACTATAAGGAAGGCCGAGCGCCGAAGAATAGATTCTTTTGAATGATGGTGCTGGAGAAGACTCTTGAGAGTCCCTTGGACTGCAAGAAGATCAAATCAGTCCTAAAAAAAAAATCAATCCTGACTGTTCATGGCATCCAGCCCCATTACTCCTTGGCAAATAGAAGGGGAAGTCATGGAAGTAGTGACAGACTTCACGTTCCTGGGATCCCAGATCACCGCAGGCTGTGACAGCAGCCATGAAATTAAAAGACGCCTGCTCCTTGGGAGGAAAGTGATGGCGAACCTAAACAGCATGATAAAAAGTAGAGACATCACCCTGCCAACAAAAGTCCGCATGGTCAAAGCAATGGTATTCCCAGTAGTCGTGTATGGCTGCGAGAGTTGGACTATAAGGAAGGCCGAGCGCCGAAGAATAGATTCTTTTGAATGATGGTGCTGGAGAAGACTCTTGAGAGTCCCTTGGACTGCAAGGAGATCAAATCAGTCCATCCTAAAAGAAATCAACCCTGACTATTCCCTGGAAGGCCAGATAATGAAGCTGAAGCTCAAATACTTTGGCCACCCAATGAGAAGGGAGCACTCCCTGGAGAAGACCCTGATGCCGGGAAAGATTGAAGGTCAAAGAAGACGGGAACAGCAAAGGATGAGATGGTTGGACAGTGTCATAGATGCAATGAACATGAAGTTGAGCCAACTTCAGAGGACGGTGGAAGACAGGAAGGCCTGGCATGATCTGGTCCATGGGGTCGCGAAGAGTCGGACTCGGCCATGTGACTGAACAACAACAACAACGACAACGACAAAATATTATAGCTTGCATACAAATTTAAGATGACCCCCTGTTTCAGGGGGCTCCACCGCAGTGGTCATGGGTGCCATGGCACCAACTGACACCTTTCCTGATGCCTGCCAAGGGTTTTCGGAAAGTGGGAAAGGCCAAATGGGGCTTTTGCCCAGCAAGGCTATTGATTGGCCATTGGAGATTTGATTTGATTGGCTGTGCAGATTTCTAAAAACATTGTTTCGTCAGCAGCTACCACCCCAACAAAAAGATCTTCTTTGTGTGACTAGTTGCAGCGGTAGTTTTGTGTCTGGCTCCACGTCCTGCAGCAGCCATTTTGTGGCAGACATTTTGCAGCTGCACCCACCATTCCCTGCCAGAATTCCAAAAGTGCCCACAGGCTCAAAAAGTTTGGGGATCTCCGCCCTATTTTTTATGGGACCCCTGGAGAAAATAAACTAGGGGTATTACCTATTCCCAATTTGTTGTTGTAGATTTTCCAGGCTGTATGGCCGTGGTCTTGGCATTGTAGGAACTGACATTTCGCCAGCATTTGTGACTGGCATCCTCAGAGGTATAACACAGAAAGGTGGAGTGCTCTCTGTGTCAAGGTGAGAAGAAAAATGGTAAGCAGGTAATTTGTATCTACTCAGGAAGGTGGGATGTCAGCATCTTATTCCAAGACACTGAAAGGCTGGACAACACATCTAATTACCCTGTCAGATTACACAGGGAAGCCACTGGAATTCATAAAGATAAACACAATTTCAACAGGAAAGAAGAGAGTTTAAAAATAAATAGGGCATGGTTTCCTGTCCTGAAAAACACAAAATGCTCTACATCTTACAATAGCACTACATATAAGATTAGAATTTCAACGGCCAATCCATATGCAAAAGAACCTCCTCAGGAAAGCTCCTCCATTGGCATGTCACAGCCCAGGGAACTCCTACATGATAATGACTCAGCCCTACCCCACCTTCCTGAGTAGATCTAAATTACCTGCCTACCATTTTTCTTCTCACCTTGACACAGAGAGTACTCCATCTTTCTGTGTTATACCTCTGAGGATGCCAGTCACACTTACTGGCGAAACGTCAGGTTCTACAATCCCAAGACCACGGCCATACAGCCCGGAAAATCTACAACAACTAATGAACTCTGGCTGTTAAAGCCTTCGACAACATATTATCCCCAATTACCTAACCCCATCACTTCCCACTCTGCAATAGGCATCAAAAAGAGGACACATTTATGGAGGATGGGTCTATCAGTGGCTTGTGCCCATGGTGACTAAAAGGAACCTCCATATTCAAGGGCAGTAAACCTCTAATACTAGTGCTAGCATGCAACATCTGTATGCCCTGCCCTTGGCCCTCCAGAGTAACTGGTTGGCTGGAGTGCGAGAAAGGATACTGGACTAGATGGACCACTGGTCTGGTCCAGCAGAGCTCTTCTTATGTTCTTTTGATCATTTTTTCAAAAAGTGTCAGATATGCCGGAAAGTAGGCATTTTCGGAACAAAAGTCCAAACATTATACATTTCATAACAACTGAAGAAGTGAACAGTGACTCACAAAAGCTCATACACTGGCAGATATTTTGTTAGTCTTTAAGGTGCTACTGAACTCTCTCTGTTTTCTCCTGCTACTGGCAGACTAACACAGCTACCCATCTTGATCTATAACGACTGCAAAATCATTCTCCGGAGTGCCAATTTATCGTGGTATATAGTGGTAGGAATGGACCCTGCAAAGCAACTGGGGTTGAGGCAGGGGTCATTTCCTGCAGGAGCGCACAGGAGCGGAACTCTGGCAATAAGGAGCCCAGGGGGCGGGCACATGCAACAAGCCCCACCCCCTGCTCCCTGCAGCAGCAGCTCCCAGCATGAGGAGCAAGAAGCAGCCAGGGAAGTTGCAGAGGCCCCCCCCCCCGCCCGCCTTCAGGTACAAGCTCTCCCTCCTCTGTGATCGACATCCACAAACCCCCCCCCCCCCAATAGCTAGCAATCCAAAACAGTCCAGTGGCGCCTGAGCGGTGGGTGTTGCCTTCTGACACACTTCCGGTGATGTCAGGGGGCGTAGCATATGCAAATAAATTATGCTAATGAGTTACGCTAATGAGCTCCTGCACCTCTTTTTCTACGAAATGACCCCTGGGTTGAGGTAAGTCAGTTTGGGAGTGTTGATAAGCTTCTCTAATGCCTGGAAATCTGACGGTGGTCTCAAGTCCCCGTGACCAAATCCATTACCTTGGAAGATTTAAAACAGTGGGGTTAGCTCTGTGGCCCACAGAACGCCATGTCTGCAACTGCCATCCCCCAAAAGAGTCACATTGATTTCCATCCCTGGACTGAGGCCTGCACCTCGGGGAACCAACTACCAACCACAAGCCTCACTGTGCAAGAGCCTTACCCCCTGTCCTGAAATATGGGGTCGATGCCACATTGGGGAACGATGCTCAGAAGAGGCACTGGTGGTGTGCTACATGTGCCTTCTGAGCCACTGGGTATCACTGATTTTAAAGAGCAGAATATTGCAATACCACTAGAGTCAACTCCTATAATAAGTGCATGGTTCTTGTTGTTGCATCAGGCTGTGGGTGGGTGACCTTATTTTCCAGAGTTGCTCTAGTCTGGTGCCCTGACGTGCCTAGCCCAGGCTAACCCAATCTCATCAGATCTCGGAAGCTAAGGAAGGTGAGCCTTGGCTAGTATCTGGAAGGGTAACCTCCAAGGAATACCAGGGTCGTGACTCAGAGGCAGGCAATGACAAACCACCTCTGAAAGGTCTCTTGCCTTAAAAACAAGTCTAGCTCACCATCTAGTGGTACACAATGCTAAACAGGGCTATTTTGGGGGCAGGAACGCACAGGAACGGAGTTCCGGCTGGCTCCCGAGTTGGCCACACCCAGCAGGAACTCATTAGCATAATAGGCCACACCCAACATCAGAAACTCATTAGGACTGGCTACATTAGGGGTGTGTGGCCTAACATGCAAAGGAGTTCCTGCTACAAAAAAAGGCCCTGGGTTTTGACCACAAACAAGGTAAACAGAAAAAGAAGCAAAAGGTGGGTTTGTCTGGATGACCACACTTCTGGTAACATGGAGTGTGTGGCCTAATATGCTAATGAGCTGTGCTGTCAGGGGTGTGTCCTAATAAGCTAAGGAATTTCTGCTGTTGGGTGTGGCCTATTATGCCAATGAGTTCCTGCTGGGCTTTTTCTACAAAAAAAGCCCTGATGCTAAAAGAGCTAGACGTTCTGACTGCCAGACAATCTTAGGATCTCCTGGCTATTCTACACACAATGCTATACGATGATGATGACGACGATGATGAGGATGAGGATTCCAGTTTGGTGGTGCAAAGTGCTGTCAAGTCATAGCCAACGTATGGCAACCCTGTTAGGGTTTTCATGACAAGCGACAAACAGAGGAGGTTTGCCATGGCCTGCCTTTGGGAAGTAACACTTAATTGGTGGTCTCCCATCCAAGTAGGAACAAGGGCTGACCCTGCTTAGCTTCCAAGATCTGATGAAATCAGAGTAGCCTGCACTGTTCAGGTTCCAGTTTTAAGAACACTGATATCCATGGACAAACTGGAGTAACTCCACAGAGGATTGTATGTTGAATACCTTTTCCTTATTTCAAGAAATGGTTCCATGGCCCCGATCACACGAATGTCAGATGGAGGGACGGCAAAGGATGAGATGGTCAGACAGTGTCATAGATGCAACGAACATGAAGTTGAGCAAACTCCGGAGGACGGCGGAAGACGGTGTCTGATCGTGGGAGCACTGGTATCCCGTGGCATCCGCCGCCCGTCCATGTCCCGTCGCAAACCAGATGTTTTTCGTAAGCGCATGCGCACAAACACGTAACTGAAATCAGTGCTACATTGCGGAACTGCGCATGCGCACGAACGTGAGCGCACAAACACGTAACTGAAACCAGTGCTACTCTGCGAAACTGCGCATGCACACAAACGTGAAACGTTTGCCGCGCCGCTTCTTTGCCACGCTCCGGCATCGCCGTGTGATTCCCAGCTAACAGCCTAAGCGCGAAGACTCAGGGAAACATGTGATCGGGCTACCGCGCTTTATTTTGCTCCGGGGCAAAACAGCCACGCCTCCCTCCCGCGTTATCCGGCCCGTGTGACCGGGGCCTACATTTAGCTTCTCACCTGCTGCTACACTGCATTGAGCCCCCTGGAATTTTGCTCTTAGGGGTCAAGGGACTCTCAGGAACAGAGTGGGGAAACCAAGGGAGAGAGTCTCCAGCGGGAATCAGCTAAAATCACTTTTCTGGCCTATGGCAACAGAACTGCCCATTCCATCACAAAATGAATACAGCCCCATACCTCAACAAGCCTGACACTATTTCTGCAAATTCGGATATTTCTGCACCAACATTCCATGCTTTTTGAGAGGTTTAGAAGATGGCGGCTTTCCCGAAGCCGCCCAGCAAGTTGTGGGCCGAGGGGAGGTTTGAATGGCAGACTCCCTTGCTTAGACACTCCGCCGGCTGTAGTATGTTGCACCACTTGATTCCCTAGTGCTCTCGCATTTGGTTATCGGTTCCGTCTTTACTTCAGTGATTCAGATAAATGTGCATATTTGGATTCCCTTGGCTAGCTCCGTCTAAGCATGATTCAACACGCTGATTATCACCTTCCAAGCCGGCAGCTCCCGTGCGCGTGTGTCCATCAGTTAAGATCATCTACTGAGAGAAACTGGAAACAAACCAAACATTTATTTAAATCTTGTAGCGGGATCCGGCCCCTAGGCAATCAATGGCCCATATCTAGCTTAAACGGTTTCTCAATAATAGTGATGTTTGGATATGCCCTTTTCATTTTGCCTTTTGTTTTCATATGCCTTTTTTCCTTCACTTTACCAATCTGTGTGTCTTCTAATTCTAATGCTATGTCACTTTATATGCCATTTGTGCAGTGCTCCACTTTCATGCATGCTAAATAACACTGTTGCAATCCACTTCAGAGTTTACAAGTGGATTTTGCCATTTCACACAGTAAAACCCAGGCACAAGGTGCATTGAAAGTGGATTGAAAGTCTGTTTATTTCGTGTGTGTGAAAGCGCTTCGTAGGACAAGGTTCAGGGTCGTCCAAGTCTGAAGTGCCATTCTGCCACGAAAGAGGACTGGATGATCTTGGCCCACTGTCTCAGCCTAACCTACCTCGTAGCATTGTCATAAGAACATAAGAGATGCCAATGTTGAATCAGGCCAAAGACCCATCCAGTCCAACACTCTGTATCACACAGTGGCCAGAAATACCAGTGCCATCAGGAGGTCCACCAGTGGGGCCAGGACATTAGAAGCCCTCCCACTGTTGACCCCCCCCCCAAGCACCAAGAAGACAGAGCATCACTTGCCCCAGAGTCCCTATCTATACCTCGTGGCTAATAGCCACTGATGGACCTCTGCTCCATATGCCTATCTAATTCCCTTTTGAAGCCGTCCATGCTTGTAGCCGCCACCACTTCCTGTGGCAGTGAATTCCAAGCGTTAATCTCTCTTTGGGTGAAGAAGTACTTCCTTTTATCCGTTCTAACCTGACCGCTCAGCAATTTCATGGAGTGCCCACGAGTTCTGGTATTGTGAGAAAGGGAGAAAAGTACCTCTTTCTCTACCTGCTCTTTCCCATGCATAATCTTATAAACCTCAATCATGTCACCCCTCAGTCGTCGTTTCTCCAAGCTAAAGAGCCCTAAGCGCCTTAACCTTTCCTCATAGGGAAAGTGCTCCAACCCTTTTATCATTCGAGTTGCCCTTTTCTGCACTTTTTCCAAAGCTATAATATCCTTTTTAAGGTATGGTGACCAGAATTGCACACAGTATTCCAAATGAGGTCGCACCATTGATTTATGAGGTCACGTGAGGGTAAAATGGAGGAGGACAAGACAATTTTACAGGTTACTATTGGGCGGGGGAATCTAAATCAACGCATAAAAATCAGCACCACTTTGAACAAAAGTAGGCATCCCTTTCAAGAGTACTGTTTCTATCCAATTCAAGTAATGGGCTTGCGGAACAAGAAAACTGCCATTTTGTCCCAAGTGGGGAGAAACCATGGTGGACACTGGATCCTTTGAACTGAAACAATACATTCCGGAAATTCAGAAATATCACTACTCGGTATTTGATGTAGGAGGGCATCGTAAAGTCGGTGAGGGAAAACCAAGATTGCCATTTTAACTTCACTGAAATTCTAAAGTGAGTAAAAATTCTCTCCACTCTAACTTCCAAAACCGAGCTTCAAAGCTCACTCGAATTTAGTTTCTACACACATGGGGAAGAAAATCACACGGGGGGGGGAACACATCATTCTTTGAGGGGGGTTTCCCCCCTTCATTTTAAAACAGCCGTCTAACTTCTAAAGGAGCAGGTGGGGAGGCGGCTAAACAGACCTCCGGGGTCAGCAAGAAGGAATTTCAGAGTCCAGTTAACTCATTAACTTTAAGTGGAAAATAGGGGATGAAAGCTTCGTTTAGGAAGAATTAAGGAAATACCTAGGAATGGGTTTACAAAGTGAAATATTTTCTCTCAAAGCCAAAAGGTTAGCAGGTTGGTCTTTACCATCTGTGACTGATTAAATGTGTTTGAGGGGGACAGGTGGCTGTTTAAAATGGAATCCTGCAAGAGCTTTTAAGATATTTTTTTTCGGCGCTCGGGTAGGGTTATTGGATTTATTCGTGCTCACTCCCGTTTGGCAGGTAGGTGGCTCGGGAAACGGCACCCGGAGCTGTGTTTTCTCAAAATTACCTCACAAGCCAAAAAAAGGGGGGGCAGGAAATAGCAAACCTTACAATTAGCATGTCCCCCAGACAGGTTAATTTTGCTTAGGCTGTACTAACATTTGCAGAAACACTTCCCATTTACATGACATCCTAGAGGTTTGTAAAAGCATGCATGAGGTGAAGACAGTTGACAAAGGGAACTTTTTTACCCAAAATAATAGAACTCAAGAGAATCCAATGAAGCTGGTGGGCAGTAGGCTGAGGATGGACAAAAGGAAACACTACTTTACACAGAGAGTGATTAAAATGTGGAATTTGCTGCCAGAAGATGTAGTGATGGCCGCAGGAATAAACAGCTTTAAAAGGGGATTAGAAAGATTAATGGAGGATAACTCTATCAATGGCTACTAGCCATGGTGACTGAAGGGAGCCTCCACATTCAGAGGCATTAAGCCTCTGAATCCCAGAGCCAGGAGGCAACATCAGGGGAAGACCTCAGCCTCTATGCCCTGTTGTTGGCCCTCCAGAGGAACTGGTTTGCCACTGTGTGAGACAGGATGCAGGACTAGATGGACCACTGGCCTGATCCAGCAGGGTTCTTCTGAGGTTCTTATGTTAACTTGAAAGTTTAGGACTGCAATCCCAAGAATACAAACTTAAATGTATTTATTTACGTCATTTATACTCCAGTGTTCTCCCCAACGGGGACCCAAAGCAGCTGACATCATTCTCCTCTCCTCCATTTTATCCTCACAACAAGCCTGTAAGGTAGGTTAGGCTGAGAGAGCATGACTGGCCCAAGGTCACCCAGCAAGACTGCATGGCAAAACTGGGGATTCGAACCCAGGTCTCCCAGATACTAGTCCCACACTCTTAACCACTACGCCACACTGACTCTCTTTCTTTCATGAGCCTCAAATGAGCTGGGGGGTGGGCTGCAGTGTTTTATGAATTGTGGGTAAGATGTCCACCAGTGGGTTTCTCCCCATCAGGGCTCTTTTTGTAGAAAAAGCCCAGCAGGAATTCATTAGCATAATAGGCCACACCCAACAGCAGGAACCATTAGCATATTGGGTCACACCCCTGACAGCACAGCTCATTAGCATATTAGGCTGCACAGCAAGAACACAACT
Source organism: Gekko japonicus (assembly GCF_001447785.1). Classification (NCBI taxonomy): domain Eukaryota; kingdom Metazoa; phylum Chordata; class Lepidosauria; order Squamata; family Gekkonidae; genus Gekko; species Gekko japonicus. The sequence continues at coordinate 123,768 of NW_015176559.1, read as the reverse complement.
TTATTCTTCAACTCGAACACAACTCCAACACGGATCAACATCTGATAGCCAGAACAGAACAGTTCAGCTTTTACACTGCAGTTGTCCTGCTTTTAAACTCTCCCAGCTAATGTAGCCACACCCACTGTACAAATACCAACCAATACGGTTGTTCATATAAGGACCAATCACGGACGTTCCCGCTCAGGGAGCTTGCTGTAAGGTGATTGGCTAGGTGCTTCCTGGGCTAGCAATGGGATTGGATGGACTGGGATCCTAGCCCAGGACGAAGCTCAACATGGCAAGTCAATTAGATGTTTCACATACATCATGCATTCAATGGCAGCTATTGAATACATTACAATGTCACAACATAATCTTTGAATACCTGCTTACGGTTCGCTGAATATTTGATATATGAGTTTAATGAGAGCTGGTAAGATTCACAATGGGAGAGCTACAATGTGGTGCAGTGGTTAGTGTCAGAGTAGGATCATGAGAACTGGGTTCAAATCCCTATTCTGCTACAGAAGTTTTCTGGGTGATGTTGTGCCAGTCGCACACTCTCTGCCTAACCTACCTCACAGGGTTTTTTGTGAGGATAAAATAAAGGAGAATGATGCGAGCCCCTTCCTGGGGGGAAAGGCAAGGCAAATGAATAAATAAACAGTGGTTAGGAGCATGGACTCTAATCTGGGATAACCAGGTTTGATTCCCTACTCCTCCACATGCAGCTGCTGGTGTGACCTTGGGTCAGTCACAAGTTATTTCAGAGCTGTTCTCTCATGAGCAGCCCTCGAAAGAGCTCTCTCAGCCCCACCTCCCTCACAGGGTATCTGTTGTGGGGAGGGGGAGGGAAAGGAGATTGTGAGCCACTCTGAGACTCCTTCAGGTAGTGAAGGGCGAGGTGTAAATCCAATCTCCTCTTCGTCGTCGTCTTCTTCAAATAGCTCCTGATGAAATTTGATTTCGGTATTTGACAATTGCTGTTATTTGATGGTAATGGTATTCCTGATTTGATGCTATTTAACAGTTGCCATTCACACGTATTTAACATTTGGCTGCATTTGATAATGGTGGGGGAAAGGACCGTGAAAAACACATATGCAATACACTAAGGCTGTGATCCTAAAAAGACTTTCCTGCGAGTATGCCCCATTGAATAAAATGGAGCTTACTTCTGATCACATTTGTTCAGGAGTCAGACTGCTCCTTAAATGTAATGCGAAAATACGTGTAGTGTGTGTGTTTGTGTGATTACAAATGACGTGCAACTATTAAAAGCTTTCAATGAAACAAAACCCATTTACTAAATTAATACTCCAAAACGTCTCAAGCAAAAGTCTTAACTAGGGATGACCAACAATGACAAAGAAAAGACTCACTCATATTTATTTTAGTTAAGCCAGCTTTATCTCATGCTTCCTAATCCTGGTAACTGTCCAGCAAATCCAGCAAAAATCTCACCCCCACTTTTCACTGCTGACGCGTCATCCCACTTTCTTTTAAAGATGAAGTATGTGTTGATTTATGGGACGTTACTAAGATTCAAGTTCCCTTGCTTTTCTTTCTGTTAAGTTGTGTTTTACTACTCTGTGCTATTAAAGAGAAGAAATTGATTCCGTTGAAGGAGAGCCATGTGTCGGAACACAAACGGCAGATTTAACAGAGTTTCACTGAAACCACTTTAAAATTCTTGTAGGTTTAGAAAACCATAGAAATCCAAAAGGATACATATTTTGTCTTGCAGTGGCATTACATTGATTGAGCATGATAAAAACAGTGTTGCCCATGTACCCATTTTTAATACAAAAACAGCTAGTGACAAATTCACTTCTTCACATCAGCAACACATATATGGAAATAAGAATGATCCAGAGAAGATTAAAGAAACAGAAATGTGGGTATGTGGCACATTGCTTGCATGCAAACGGGTTCCAAAATATGTTTCGGTTTAGTATTTGTTTGTGGCTGGACCGTACCATAGGATTAGTACTATTTAGGATATGAAAATGTTGTAAGATGTGCATGCATAGTTCATCAAATTCACGCCGCAACATGGATTTTGTAGTATTTATTATCATTGGCAGCATGTGGATTCCAGAAGGGTAGTTGTCTCCATCTTTTGAAGAAAAAACATATGGGCTCCTTTGAAACTTATGTACCTATGTACTTTTCATCACCTCACAACTGACTTATGGTGACCCCAGCAAGGGGGTTTCAAGTCAAGGTGGGTTGCCACTGTTTTCCTCTGCAAAGTTTTCCTTGGTGGCCTCCCATCCAAGTACTGACCCTGCTTAGGTTCTGAGGTCTGATGAGTTCAAGTTATATCATGCTACCATCCCTCTCCCTTAAAACGTAACCAATTTCTGTTCCATCATAAAGTCTTCTGGACCCCTTCAGGTGAACCAGGGCCAATCTCTTCATGCACCTGAGGAGATGGACCATAGGGTGCACTTCCAATAAAGCCTACTTCTTAAGACAGATCAGATCAGTCTTTCTCAGAGTTGGGCTCAAGTCTGTGAAAGCTCATGCTTAAATTTTCTAAGCTCTTAAATTTCCACAAGGTTCCTGGCTGTTGTACATGAATATTTCAAAGTTGCACTGCAGATCTGGACATCTGACATGATGGTGAACCAGGCAAGAGCTCTGAAAGAGAACTATTGGAAGAGAGCCCAGAATGAACACAGAACAAGTAGATTTTCAGGAGGAATACATACAGCAGAACTGATGAAATCGCTGGGAGTTTCTGCAGGACTGACACAGCTATCCAGGATAATACTTGGTATACTCCAAATCCACAGTCGGTTGTACATTTCAGTGGCAGCACTAGATATCAGCTCCTTACATTAATTTTGATTTCCTTCCCAAATTTAACAGCAATCCATCTTGGGATTCTCCGCTCTGCTATTTTCGATGCCCCGCCTCCTGTCTGTATCACAAGCAATCTCATTTTTCTGTACAGCATGTTGCAATTCAGGAGACGGGTTGCAGAGGGACATGTCATGTGTCAGCGGCAGTGAAAATGACTTCTGACGAATACTCCCATCCTTGCACAAGCATGGAATCTAAATCACTCTGCAGCCTATGCAGACGCCTTCCCCTCCCAGATAACATATTCTTTTGCCTCTGGCTGTGAAAAACAAATCAGAGAATCTCTATCGAATACTGATATAAGCCCCGGGGGGGATCCGTAATTATGAATATTCAAATGATGAACAACCACACTTACAAGTATATTGGCAGTGCCATCCTAAGCAGACATCAATCACTTTGGTGGATTTAGAAGCGTGCCACTTTTAAGATTTAAATAACAGCAAAAGCAGCATTGTTGGGATCAACACAAAGTAATGCCTATGATATTTTAGGGTTCCACAGAACTCTTCTTCAGGTTAGATGTTAAAGGGGAAAGAAAGCGGAGAGAAAGAGGGAAAGACTGTGCTGGCATCAGGCACGTTGAAAAGTCTGTGTGCTATACAAGACAGCATCAAGATGAATCCCAGAGGTCTGGCTTTGTTCATCTGCTGCAGCTGGAATAACAAAGAGTCTTGTGTCACCTTAACAACTAACACAGGCATTGTGGCAGAAGAAGCTTTTGTGAGCCGGAACTCACTTCAGCAAATGCATGAGGTGTAACGTGCAGT
>NW_015176559.1:108739-119828 GCF_001447785.1 Gekko japonicus | reverse complement strand
TTGGCGTGCCCACCCTCTCTAAGGAGTGGTTCCCATTTTATCTACTCGCCGAAGCTTTCGAATCGCTGGGTGGACGATGAGCTGGGGACAACAGGCTGGCTGCTCACACCAGCGTGGGGCTTGAACTAACACAGTTCAGATGTTAAGACAGTGGGATATACCCACTGTGCCACCGCTCCCCTGCAAGGGGAGTGGGCGTTCATCCCAAAAGAGGCCAGAGGTGTGTTGTTAAATGTCCAAAGAGGTATTGAAATGGTTTGCATTTTTAACAACTGATTTGTGTTCGTTTCGCTTACTGGGGGATAGTACAGTTTGCCAGTGTACATGTCAGAAGGACACACCTGGCAGATGCTGGCTTATATCATGCAGGGACAGACTGGCCGTTAAGGCCACTGGGGGAAACCCTGACGCCCTGACGGCCTGGGGGCCACCTCCATGCTGGGGCCACCAAGGGAGGTGTGAGCTGCCACTGCAAGCCAGCAACGCCAGCCTGACATGAGCAAATGCATGCACCGTCTATTCCTTCCTCCCTCTCCATGGCAGCGTGGGGGTGGATCCCCTTTCCAGGGCCATTTTTATCTCCCAATGCCGCAGAGATCACATCAGCAGATGTGCAGGTGGATGAGCTCTCAATGGCCCTGCACGTGCCGTCTGGTGATGTGAGAGCATCACTTGATGCTTGGCAGTTTCCTGGAAGCATCTGCCTGTCCCCCCCGCCCCGCCCCTGGAAACAGGATGTTGAGCTAGACGACCCTTCACTCTCCGGAGTCACATGCCTCAAGCGTCCGTTCATTAACCCCAATGTTCATGAACCCCAAATTCGCTGCTTGTAACCTCTTAACAGGGATTAGAGCAGGGAAATCCATCCTTTAAGCGCTTTACAGCTATGCTGGCAAGGAAGTAGAAGGATGTGGGTGAGCGGAGGGATGGATTCCATGCACAAAACCCATTGTGATTCATTTGCCTTGGTTAAGTGTAAATCTTTTGCAAGCCATGGAACTGGCTCTCCTTTCATGAAAGCGGGCACCGTTCTCGTCCGCCAAAGACATCTGCCATTCAGCACGCACCACCCTATAAAAGTAAGCTAAAATGTTCCGCTCCTCAATTAAAGTATAAAAACAGAGCCGTTTGGGGAGGTTTACAAGGTGTGTATTTCTATTTACCTGACAGATTTCTGCACTGGTTGTAATCCGGTGCCAGATTTCATCATTTTACTGGAAACAATTGTTTTGTGAGAACCGAATCTATGAAACTGTGTGTATGTGTATGTGTGTGTGCATTTTATATATATATAAAATGCACATACACTATGTCACGACTAAAAGTCTGCCTCACTCCCATCCCTCAAATAAGAGGCCAAAATCTTAGAAAATATTTTGTGGATGGGCTTTGTCTAAACCCATTTTCTCCACATTGCAACCAGTGAGAGACGATCCATCAGCCGCAGGGGCCTTGTTTCAGTGTTTTCCAAGGAGGGGAGGCACATGGAAACCAGAAGAGATCTGTAGTGCCGAATCCAACACCTGACACTTTATTCATTACAATTTCGGCAGAGACACGTATGGGGGGGGGGAGTCCATTTCTTTCGGGTGTTAGGAAACCCTCATTGTAAAGGAAAGGAACTGCCTAGATAAAATACGTTATTATTGATTGTTGTTATTTATTTATTTTTTAGATCTGCCTTTCTTGGGTATTATCTTTATTATTAGGTGGATGGACTGTGGTTTGATTCAGCATTGCAATTCTCGGTTTGTTTTCATTCCTTTAAAATATATATTTATTCCCCCCCCCCATTTTTAACCTGTTTATTAAGAGGAAGTATAACACATCAAGAAATATAATAACTGCAAAACAGTATACAACTGTCCTGAAAATCCAAAATTACAAACCAACCAGTTAGTCATCAATACAGATTTTTACAACATACATCAACAGTCATAATAAACTAAGTTAGAACTAAATCCGATCACCTATACATAGATGCTATGTGAGCTATGAATCCCATAGAATTGAGTCAAGTTTAAAAGATAACATCTTCAGGAGTCTGCTGCTCTGATTCACAAGCAACTACCATGACCTTTTTCTTGTGTTTCTGTTAGAAAGAAAATAAATAAATATAATGTTTGGGGGCCATTAATTCATAGGGTAGCCATAAGTTGGAAGCAACTGCATGGTGCATAATACACACACACACTTCAATGTTTTTATATATGCCCACACAACAGCCAGTTTGGTGTAGTGGTTAGAAGCACAGACTCTGATCTAAAGGAACTGGGCTTGATTCCCCACTCCTCCACATGCAGTTACAAGTTCTCTCAGAGCTGTTGTCTCAAGGGCAGTTCTCAAAAGAGCTCTCTCAGCCCCACCTACCTCACAGGCAGGCCCGTAGCCAGGATTTTTTAATTCGGGGGAGCCTTTAAATAAGTTTGGGGGCACCCTGCACACCCCCCCCAAGGGAGCACCACAAATAAATTAATAAATTGGAAGTCGGGGGGGCTGGGGGCTGGATGGGAAGTCAGGGGGGCTTGGCAGTAAGTCGGGGGGCAGGCCCCAAGATGCCCCCACTGTAGCTACAGGCCTACCTCACAGGGTGTCTGTTGTGGGGAGGGGAAGGGAAAGGAGATTGTAAGCCGCTCTGAGACTCCTTCGGGTAGTGAAGGGCGGGGTGTAAATCCAGTCTCTTCTTCTTCTTCTTCTTCTTCTTCTTCTTCTTCTTCTTCTTCTTCTTCTTCTTCTTCTTCTTCAGCCTGAGCATCTGGAGATCAGTTGTGATTCTAGAAGATTCTAGAGGAATCTAGATCTCCAGGACCCACCAGGAGGCTGGCAACCCTGAAGTGGGTTCTAGATCAAATCAAGCCTGAATTCTCCCTAGAAGTAAAAATAACTAACCTGAGGCGACTGTACTTTGGTCACCTCATTAGAAGCCAAGGCTTACTAGAAAAGACAGTTGGAAAATAGGAAGACCCAACATGAGATGGACGGACTCGGTCAAGGAAGCCACAAAGGCCCTCAAGTTTGCCAAACCTGCGCAAGACTGTGAACGAGAGGGCGTTTTGGAGGTCATCCATTCCTAGCGTCACCATAAGTAAGAAGCCACTCAACGGGACCTAACACACACAAAGTGGTGTCCTCTTTTTTTCTGCCATGACACTGTCTCATGTTCAAAAACCCAGTTCTATTCAAAGGCCAGCTATGTTTACAAAAAAAACCGCCAATCCTGGGACTATTATTACCACCGTCTATCCATTTTGAGGGTGCCCTAGGTCATTCCATAGGTAAAGGTAAAGGTTCCCTTGCTCGAAAGCCAGTCGAATCCGACTCTAGGGTTGCGGTGCTCATCTCCGTTTCAAAGCCGAAGAGCCAGCGCTGTCCGAAGACGTTTCCGTGGTCATGTGGCCGGCATGACTAAACACCAAGGCGCACGGAACGCTGTTCCCTTCCCACCGAAGTGGTACCTATTTATCTACTTGCAATTTCTTGCTTTCAAACTGCTAGGTTGGCGGGAGCTGTAACCAGAGACGGGAGCTCACTCCGTCATGCGGCACACTCGGGTCTCGAACTGCTGAACTACCGACCTTCCACAGCCTGCAGTTCAGCCACCGCAGCTCCAGGTCATTCCATAACGATCCCCAAATCCACTTTCCCCCTCTGCTTCTTCATTAGGAATTCTGAGGAGGAAAATGTGGTCGTTTCGCAGGAAGGCGGGTATCACAGAAAGCTAGCTGTTGATCTTTGAATGCCTCCGGGCCAACAATCTGTCCTACAAGTTACCCTACTTACAAAAAAAAAAAATTAGGGAAGAAGATAATACTGATACAAGCATCTGTAACTAGCTAATTAGGCCCTTGTGGGCAACACTGCAGATTGGGGGGGGAGGTACGGAAACAAACAAATCTCTCCTTGTACAATTGTACTTTAAAAGGCCCGTCGTCACCACAAAGAGGACTCCAGTAAATTGGGGACTGGTTTCTTCTAAAGGAACTAATTGTGGCCGGTATTACAATATCACAAACGGGAGCTTCCCCCCCCCCCCTTTCATCTGGAAAGAAATGGCTTTTATTCCCCCTCTGCCTCCAAACCCGAGAAACCTGTTAGAAGTTGGTAATTAGCAAGAGCCGTTAATCTAGTTTGGCTGTGATGAAGCTGCGATGGAACACGTGCTTGGTTCCTGTCAGGAGCCGTGGAGGTTTAACGAGATGCCAGGCATCGGGGAGCCCACCGGGCATTGAGGCAGCTGAGTGGAATTTGTAGCGCGGGCCAAGCTGGTATGCACATCTGACATGTCCTGCTGCACAGCTCCAAAGGAGTCAGGGGAAGGGCTGTGGCTTAGCGGTAGAGTGCCTGGTTGGCAACCAAGGTCGCTGGTTCGGTCCCCAGCATCTCCGGATAAATATGAATTATGAAATATGAAATTCCTGTCGCACCCTGACCTAGCCATGGTAATGTCAGGTAACCCTGTCATGGATCTGGAATGTGTGTGGGGGGGTATCCTCCTCATTCTCAGCTCTACCCTGCTCAGCTACTTGCGTTTGACCTTGTAGATGTTCCAGCTGCAGTTTACATGGCTGGGAAAGTTAACAGCTTCTATGCTATGCTCGCTTGCTTTACCGCATGTGCGAACTATATCCATTGGCTTATGCTTACAGGGGGGCTGTTTGATTTTCACTTTGATGGAGGGACGCACATTCAGACCTACAAAATCGCTGTTACCAGAATAAGTTGTGGTGGTGATAAGGCTATACCTATGGCCCATCACTAATACCAGGAGTCCAATTATAAGTTAACAAGGATACAACATCTGGTTTAATTATGTGGATAGTAGAATTCTGTAACAGGTCTTTGAATGTGTGTCTAGAATATATAGATAATGGTGACCACTGAGGAAGGCCCTTAGGGGCCGAAACGCGTATGGTCTTTGGTTGTAAAGTTTTTACCCATCATTTGTATGTATAGTGGACAAGCTTTTACAGTCTGATTTTAGACAAAGCAATTTTTAATCAGGAAAGTTTTAACACGTGTACACCTTAATAAATATTTATACTTTTTCATATATATGATTTTACTATAAGTCAGAGGCCCTAGTATTCCCGGGCCTTCCTGACACAAGCTGTATACGTGTTCTTTAGTACTGGATCCACTAATAAACAGTTATCTTCTTATGAAGCCCTGTGTGGTGTGACCTGCCTAAGGAGCCTGACAGGTAATCCATGCAATGGTTACCTCCAGGCTAGACTACTGTAATTCACTCTATGCTGGCCTGCCCTTGAAACTGACCTGGAAGCTCCAGCTGATCCAGAATGCAATGGCATGAGTCCTGATGGGAATGTCACGGACAGCACACGTACAATCAGTGCTGTGCCAGCTACACTGGCTTCCAGTGGAGTACCAAGTTCATGGTTCTGGTATTGACCTACAAGGGCTTGAGGGGTCAGGGCCTGATGTATCTACATCTCCTCCGTTGTGTCCCTGGGAAAGCCTTACACTCCTTGGACAGCAATTTTCTGGTGGTCCCCAACCCTAAAGACGAAGAAGAAGAAGAGGAGGAGGAGGAGGAGGAGGAGTTTGGATTTATACCCCGCCCTTCACTACCCAAAGGTGTCTCAGAGCGGCTTACAAACTCCTTCCCCTTCCCCTCCCCACAACAAACACCCTGTGAGGTAGGTGGGGCTGAGAGAGCTCTTGACAGAAACTGCTCTTTTTCAACGACAGCTCTTATCAGAGCTATGGCTTTCCCAAGGCCATCCAGCCAGGTGCAAGTGGAAGAGTGGGGAATCAAACCCAGTTCTCCCAGATTAGAGTCCGCACACTTAACCACTGCACCAAACTGGAACTAGCCATCTGAGTCTTTTGGATTTGTGCTATTAATGTTATTCAGGTGGTGTTTTATTCTATGTCTGATGTTTTTATCATTGCTATACATCGCCCAGTGCCCTGCAGTAGCAGGGACTGGGCAATCCATAAGTCCAATAAATTAACAACAACAACAACAATAAAAGGGCCAGGTGGTGGGTAATATAGAAGACTTCAGCCTAAGACCCTGGAAATCAGCACTAGATGTCCCAGTTGTTTGGCTTGTTATGAGCCATCTCCATATGTTTAAATTGCTTTATGAAACAGCATTTGTAAGAGGAGTCGTGGGTCAACAGGAGAGCATCTACTTTGCATTCAAAAGCTCCCAGCTTCAATCCAGTTCATCTCCAGTTAAAAGGATCTGGTAGTCAGCGATGGGAAAGAACCCAGGACCCCACGGCGAGCTGCTGCCGATCAGAGCCGTTAACTGACTCTGTAAAAGGCAGTTTTGTGTACTGGTGTCTTCCAGTCTTTTCGCTGATCTCGCTGTTTCCCTGAAAGCCACAGCCAGCAAGTCTGGGTGTTGCATTTGCCCATAGCAGATTGGTAGCATGAGATGCAATTCACGCTTACCTGCCTGCTGAGTTGACTCTGGGTGGCTTGTGGCTGAATGTGTGAACCCATCCCGCTGTAGAGCTCAATACGTGATGATGAAGGTCCCGAAGGGTTGAGCCTGCAGGTGGCATTCACCCCGTCATAACCTACTATACACTTGGTTCACATTTGCAGGATAATTCATTTATGTATTTACTTCCTGCGTGCCCTGCCTTTTTATTTGTATTTATTTCCTTCAATTTATATACCGCTCAGTTCCCTCTAAGCTGTGGGGTCTTGTGAGCAAAAATTCTACTTTGTGTGCTCCTGGCATTAAAGTTGTGAGCAAGAGATTTCACTGCTGGATAAACCAGTTTGCTCTGGAGCCCTCCTTCCTGAGCCAAGACAAAAATGTGTGAGCCAGAGGCTCAAAAACTGTGAGCTAGCTCACACTAACTCAGCTTAGAGGGAACACTGCCGCTCACCCCCAGTCCGGCGACGACGTCCTTCTGGCGCAGGTCTTCCCTCGGTCGTCGCGATTCCTTCGGGTCTGGGCCAAGCGCACATCCGCGCGTGCTCGCTGCCGGCCTCTGTCCGATAGGGTCCGGCCTGCTGCGTCGCCCCACCTCCGCGCTTGCCGGCCCAGCCTCCGCTCGCTTGACTCGCCAGCCGCCATGTTCTCCGCCGTCGCCGCTGCTTCGCCGCTGCCTCGCTGCTCATGCTACCGCCACACCACGAGGGACGGGTGCCCCCCCCTCTGCTCTAAGAGCAGGTACCCATTTGTCTACTTGCCCTTTAACGGGCTTTCAAGCCACTGGGTGTGCGGGAGCTGGAACATAGGGCCGGGAGCTCACCCCGGCCACAGTGGGGCTCGAACAGCCGAAGCTGTTCGGCCAGATGTAAATGCAGGCTTCACTTACCGCCTGCGCCACCGCTCCCTTTCTCCCCAATGGGACCCAGAGCGATTTCCATCACTCTCCTCTCCTCCATTTTATCCTCACGACAACCCTGTGAGGTAGGTTAGGCTGAGATTATGTGACTAGCACACGGTCACTCAGCAAAATACCTTGGAAGAGTGGGGATTCAAACCTGGGTGTCCCGGATCCTAGTCCAACCACTGAGGTGGTTACACAGTGGGAGGAGGAGGAGGAGGAGTAGGAGGAGGTGGAGGAGGAGGAGAGGAGGAGGAGACTGGACTCATACCTAGCCCTTCAATACCCGAAGGAGTCTCAGAGCAGTTTACAATCTACTTCCCTTCCTCTCCCCACAGCAGACACCCTGTGAGGAAGGTGGGGTTGAGAGAGCTCTGAGAGAACTGTGACTGACCCAAGGTCACCCAGCTGGCTGCATGTGGAGGAGGATTGCGGAATCAAACCCAGTTCTCCAGATCTGAGTCCGCCCCTCTTAACCACCACACCAAGCTGAAGAGGCAAAACGGAAAAACTCATCACACTATTTCCCATGGTGGAGGATCACAGTTTTCACCATTCCTTCGCATTTTTTTTTAAAAAAATCCTCCATAAAACTAGCACACCAGAAAAAATTGCTCTACCCTGGGACCATCTGCATGCCAAGCAGATGTTCTAGCACTGAGCTGTGGCCTCTCTCCAATGTCTGTTCCTTGTTTCTGCAGTAATGACTGTCAACTTTCACATGAAGCTGCCTTCTACTGATCAGTCCCTTGGTGCATCTACTCAGACTGGCAGCAACTCTCCAGGGTCTCAGGCGGAGCTCTTTCCCATCACCTATTCCCTGGTCCTTTCAACTGGGGATGCCGGGGATTGAACCTGTGACCTTCTGCATGCCAAGCAAATACTCAACCACTGAGCCAGGGCTCCTCTCCATTTAATCACTCTCCTGCATCAACTTGTTTAGTAGAGGCTTTGATTGTGTTTGGACAACCTACCTCTGACCTTCCAAGTATGAGGTTTACAAGAGGCATGGCCAACCACAGCAAGAGACTACAATGGGAGCTCTACACAGCCACTTAATTGATTTGTTGCAGTGGCTGATCAAGTTGTTTCATTGATTTTCCTCTTCTCCCGAGCTCCCAGAAGCATTTAGGTTCCGCTAAGAATTCCCTCAATGGCTGACGGTCAAGCAGCATTATTATGATGCCAAATGACCAACGTGGCATATCCGTAATGAAGAAATCATGAAGAGACAAGGGCCCTCTCATACGCAATGTTCCCTCTAAGCTAAGTTCGTGTGAGCTAGCTCAGAGTTTTTTAGCCTCCGGCTCACACATTTTTGTCCCGGCTCAGGAAGGATGGCTCCAGAGCAAGCTAATTTATGCAGCAGCCAAATCGCTCACTCACAACTTTAATGCCAGTCGCTCACAAAGGAGAATTTTTGCTCACAAGACTCCACAGCTTAGAGGGAACATTGATCTGGGGGTGTGTTTTCACAATGGGAGGAGGAGAGAGAGGAGGAGGAGGAGGAGGAGGAGGAGGAGAGTTGGTTTTATACCCTGCCCTTCACTATCTAAAGGAGTCTCGGAGCAGCTTACAATCACCTTCCCTTCCTCTCCCCATAACAGACACCCTGTGAGGGAGGTGGGGCTGAGAGAGCTGTGACTGACCCAGAGTCACCCAGCCGGCTGCATGCAGAGGAGTGGGGAGCAATGTTCCCGCTAAGCTGTGGAGTCTTGCGAGCAAAAATTCTACTTTGTGAGCGACTGGCATTAAAGTTGTGAGCGAGCGATTTGGCTGCTGCATAAATTAGTCTGCTCTGGAGCCCTCCTTCCTGCGCCAAGACAAAAATGTGTGAGCTGGAGGCTAAAGAATGGTGAGCAAACTCACACCAACTCAGCTTAGAGGGAACACTGGTGGGGAGTCAAATCCAGTTCTCCAGATTAGAGTCCTGTCGCTCTTAACCACTACACCAAAATCAAACGGATGTACATTTGGATACACAAAGCGACTACATTTCTAGCCCCAACAGAAAGCCACTTTCAAAGGATATCGGGAACGGGTGAAAAGACGGAAAGAGACGCCGCAAACATAATTTTGCACTTGGAAAGGAGCCTTCTGGCAAGAGACTCACGCAAGTCAAGCTGTTTAGCTTATCAAGAAGAAGGATAAGAGGTGACTTGATTATGGCGTCTAAGTGCCTTTGCTAAAGGACTCTTCAAACAGCTGCTGATAACGAGGATCAATGGACAAATTCAAATGAGAACTAAGCCAGAGCGCACTGCGGTGGCGCAGGCCACCGGAGAGGCAGAAGAGGGACTTGCGGTTGCTAGCAGCCTATTTATCGGATCGAGATTCATTGCCTTCCCATAAAATGTGGTTCCCTAAGCTAGCCAAACACGGGGAAACTGGGATTCCTTCAAAGCACGAAACTGCTTAAAGGGAATGCTGAACTAAAGCTTTTATGTCACTAAGAACTCTGCTTTAGAGTCTTTAGATGGGATTCTGGAGAGCCTGGCCTGGTGTAGAGATTAGACTATGGCCTGGAACCTTGAGTGTGAATCCCACTCTGCTGGGGAAGCTTGCCGGGTGACCCTGGGCCCATCACCATTTCCTAACCTACCTCACAGGGTTGTTGTTGTGAGGGAAATGTTGGATAGGGGAGGGTAATGGAGGCCACTTACGGATGGGTGGTGGCCGGCACAGACGCATTAGTGGAGCGCTGAGGATTTCAAGGATTTACTATTTAATATCTTTTTAATTTGTTTTGGACTGGGAGAGAGGAAGAAGAGGAAGAAGAGGAGGAGGTAGGGTTCCCAAGTACCTACCTACGAACCGGCGGGGGACACATGTTTCCCCGCTGGAAGATTCTTGCTTGTAGCACAGGCACTGCACTATTCCGTCGCCCAGACATGACGTAGGCACGTAGCTGGCCGACGCTCTGGTAATGGAACTGGAAACTCGATGGTACCATTGAGTTTCCAGCCCCATTGCTAGCGCATCGCCCGGCTACGTGCCTACATCACATCTGGGCGATGGAATAGTGCAGCGCCTGTGTTTTCCCCGCGGGAATGGTCCCGTGAAGAACTATACATCCCCCGCCAAATTAAGGTAAGTACTTGGGAGCCCTGAGAAAAGGAGGAGACTGGATTTCTACCCTGCCCTTCAACTGGAGTCTCAGAAGGAGGAGGAGGAGGAGATTGGATTTATACCCCACCCTTCACTTGGAGTCTCAGAGAGGCTTACAATCTCCTACCCCTCCCCTCCCCACAACAGACACCCTGTGATGTAGGTGGGGCTGAGAGAGCTCTTTCCAGAACTGCCCTTGAGAGAACTTCTGAGAGAACTTCTGACTGACGCAAGGTCACTCTAGTAGCTGCATCTGGAGAAATGGGGAATCAAACCCAGTTGTCCCAGATTAGAGTCCACGCTCTTAACCACTGTACCAAACTGGCTCTCAGAAGCTGTTTTGGTTCCTGATTATGAAGAAGAGCAGGATACGAATGGAAAATAAGCATATAAATGGAAGAAGAAGGAGAAGAAGGAGGAGGAGAAGGAGAAGGAGGAGAAGGAGAAGGAGGAGGAGGAGGAGGAGGAGAAGGAGGAGAAGGAGGAGAAGGAGGAGAAGGAGGAGAAGGAGGAGAAGGAGGAGAAGGAGGAGAAGGAGGAGAAGGAGGAGAAGGAGGAGAAGGAGGAGAAGGAGGAGAAGGAGGAGAAGGAGGAGAAGGAGGAGAAGGAGAAGGAGGAGAAGGAGGAGAAGGAGAAGAAGGAGAAGGAGAAGGAGGAGAAGGAGA
>NW_015176559.1:105477-108703 GCF_001447785.1 Gekko japonicus | reverse complement strand
AAGAAGAAGAAGAAGAAGAAGAAGAAGAAGAAGAAGAAGAAGAAGAAGAAGAAGAAGAAGAAGAAGAAGAAGAAGAAGAAGAAGAAGAAGAAGAAGAAGAAAACATACTGTCAGATAACAGTAAATAGCTACCACCCGGCCAGGTAGGGTAAGAATGTAAGTTTAATCGGGATCATGATGTGATGGGAGAGGTGAACCCTTTTCTGCCAAGGGGGGTGAGGTGGGATTCAGATCAAAACCATGGTGCTACAGCAGGGGTTAACCCTTTCCCTGCCACACCATTCCCCCAATTATGCCGTTTTAATGAGTTCCTATACGTTTTCTCCGTGGGGCGAATATCAGCTCTGTGGAGCCTGTCATTTCTGCCCCAGCCATGTTTACTTCAAACCAGGGTGTCAGGAATGTCCCTCCGCCATACTGGTCCTGCAGGGCTACCTAGCCAGCAACAGCATCATTTGAATTTCTCCAGGTAAATAGTGGCAAAGTCCCAGATTTTCCATTATGGTGCCTATCTAGAGCAGGTTAAAAAAAACAAGAACAGGTGCCAGACTCACAGGCTAATGAACACAGCGCTGAAAGAACAAGCCGTGGCTTTCTGTGATGGATCCGAGTAACCACTGGATGGCATCGCGTTACCTCCTCGTACCTGAAAGCGAGTTTTCGAGGAGAGGTTGGATATCTACAAGCTGCTCTTGCCAGATTAACTCA
Organism: Gekko japonicus; assembly: GCF_001447785.1. Lineage (NCBI taxonomy): Eukaryota > Metazoa > Chordata > Lepidosauria > Squamata > Gekkonidae > Gekko > Gekko japonicus. Next base: position 107,995 of record NW_015176559.1, on the reverse strand, counting down.
ACCCTGTGGAGGCTTGGGTCGATGTGATCTCACCCTCCTTTTCAGTTGTGTACGGGTCTCTCTCGGCTCTCAAGTTACTTTGCAGTTTGCCATGCAGATGTTTTGAGCAGAATGGAGGGGGGGGGGATTTGTGACATGATCCTAAGCCTATAGGCCCCAGGGAAGCCTATATTAAAATAACTACCAGGCCTACATTTCCCAGATGGAGGAATCCCTCACCCAGGAAGGGGTGAGCTGGACTGAGGTCTAAAACCAGGGGACAGCTAGGGACAGTAAAGACAGATGCATTAGGGGTTTTTTAATTTGCTTACCTGCCTTTACTGACATCATTTTCCTATCTGTGGCTTGAATTCAGAGCTATTTTTGGGCAGGAACGCACAGGAACGGAGTTCCGGCTGGCTTCCAAGTTGGCCACGCCCAGCAGGAATGCATTAGCATAATAGGCCACACCCAACAGCAGAAACCCATTAGGATTGGCTATGTTAGGGGTGTGTGGCCTATTATGCAAAGGAGTTCCTGCTACAAAAAAGCCCTGGTTTTGGACAACAAACAAGGTAAAGAGAATAAGAAGCAAAAGGTGGGTGTGGCTGGATGAGCACACTTCTGGTAACATGGTGGTGTAGCCTAATATGCCAATGAGCTGTGTTGTCATGGGTGTGGCCTATTATGCTAATGAGTTCCTGCTGGGCTTTTTCTACAAAAAAAAAGCCCTGCTTGAATTATTGTTGGTCATTAGACCTCTTCAGCAAACTGTTTTGTTACTCTGCCTGGGTCCTCATGCCTCATTTGGTCACAGAGCCGAAGCCAGGGTTTTTGACTTCAGGGGGCATCTAAATAAGTCGGGGGGAGCTGTGTCAGGGGCGATAAGAGAGTAAAAAGCTTTTAAAAGTGATGAGAGAGAGAGACAGGGGGCTGGAATAGGGATCAGACATGCCCTGTGGCGTGCCTCGCCCACAGCTAGCCAGAGGTACACTGCCGGCAGGCAGGGCAGGGTGACGGCTCAGCTCGGCGTGGCTGCGGCGTACGCAAAAAATAAAATAAACCAGCCGGATGGGAAGTTGGGAGGCGTGGCCCCGAGATACCCCATTGTAGCTATGGCCCTGTTTGGTAACTAGGGCTGCCAAATCCCCCCGGGGGGCGGATTTCCCCCCGCTTTGGAGGCCCGATTTCCGCCCCCCGCGGAATCGGGCCCTGGGGGAAACCCAACCCCAGCGTCCACATCACCCGGATGTGACGTGATGATGCCGGGCATGCTGGGGGCGGGGCCACAGCCATTTGAGGGGAAAACTCTATGTTTCGGCGCGAAAATTCCCATTCGGCACGAAAACTCCCATTCGGCGTGCGCTTCAGACGCCGAACGGGAGCCCCCCGCTGCCAGGTAAAAACTATTTGGCAACCCTATTGGTAACCTATAGAAAGTATAACCTATTGGGAGAAGAAGTAGTTAGAGACAGGGAGGGTGTTCTGGGCCCTCCCGAGTTAGACCCACACCAGAGTGGTGGCAGCCAATAGAGATTCCCTATTCCTCTCCCCCCCATCTGTGACAGGGGGAATAGGTTTACCGAAGCAAACTTATTATTCCTCTAAAGGGATTCTCCCCCCTCCCTTTTTGAACACTAGATTAAATTGCCAACAGTCCATTCTAATGAGCCCGATACCTAGCTGCTTGGAATGCATTTGTAGAATACGTGTCATTCTGAATCTTACCAGAGCTTGGTGGGGTAAGTCCTAGAATTCCATACGCCTGCTTCCTCTACTGGAATGTAATGTAATTCACAGTAAGTCTAATGTCTGCAGCTCCGTCACTAAGGAAAGTGGCCTGATGAAGCCTTAGGAAACGGTGAAGCAACCTAGGTGTGCCGTTGCCGCTCCTTCGGTTCACGCTGCGGCGATTCCCTGAGCCCGTGCCGTCCACTTTGTGTTTTCTATTTGAAGCACCTCTCTGGATCCTGAGCCAGTGACTGCATCATTCTAAAGACAGACTTGTGCCTTCAAGGACTATTAGGTCACTATTCGACTGGTGTAGATGTCATTCATGCATGGTGGCAACATCATTTGCTGTGTGTGCTGTTTATAGTTGTAATTAGAGCTGTATAAGAAGACGGACGTCTCCAGTGTAATTTGTACAGCGTGACAGAATATTCTGCTTATTTGTTCGCAGCCTCCAGGTGGTGGCTGGAGATCTACTATTACAACTGATCTCCAGGTGACAGAGATCAATTCATCTGGAGCAAATGGCTGCTCTGGAAGATGGACTCTATGGCATTATGCTCCAGAGAAGTCCCTCCCTTCCCCAAACCCCACCCTCCTCAGGCTCCACCCCCGAAATCTCAAGATATTTCCTCCACTGAAGTTGGCAACCCTACTGCCAACTGCGACTTGGGGAATTCCTGGAGGTTTGCTGGCAGTGTCTGGGATGAAGGGAAGGGAGCTCACCATGGCGACATCACATCCAGTTTGGTGTAGTGGTTAAGTGTGCGGACTCTAACCTGGGAGAACCCGGTTTGATTCCCCACTC
>NW_015176559.1:98774-105380 GCF_001447785.1 Gekko japonicus | reverse complement strand
TCCCTTCCCCTCCCCACAACAGACACCCTGTGAGGTGGGTGGGGCTGAGAGAACTCTGACACAAACTGCTCTTTTTCAAGGACAGCTGTGCCAGAGCTTGTGACTGACCCAAGGTCACATCAGCAGGTGCAAGTGGAGGAGTGGGGAATCAAACCCGATTCTCCCAGATTAGAGTCCGCAGACTTAACCACTACACCAAACTGCCTGTCTATGGAACTGCTGGAGATCCCATAGAGTTCTGATCTCCTGAGGGAGCTCGTTCCACAGCGTTGGCACCACCAGGGAGAATGCCCTGGTCCTAGTTACCGCTAACCTAGCATCCGTAGGCCCGGGGGGGGCAGACGGTTTTGAATTCCCGATCGCAGTGCCCTTGGGGGAACATATGGGGAAAGGCGGTCCCTTTCCAATCTCCTTCTCCTCTTCTTCTTCTTCCTTTGATGTCCATCCCTATCCAAGATTAGTTTCTTCAAATCCTCTCCATTCTGAGAGGTCACTTCCTCCCACCCAGATCCAACCTTCCTGCCTCATGTCACTCAACCTAAAAAAATAAAAACCCTCTCAAAATTGTCTTCAGGTTTTTCTCAGGATTGGGGGGGGGGAATGAAATCTGAAGACCCACAGGGGAACCAAGGCAACAGCACTCCCATCCTTTTCTCAAGCAACTGGCCTCTGGCCTTCTTGGTGATGGCACCGAAATTTCGGAACAGATTAGACTGTCTATGGTTGTCTTCTGCCAGTGGTAATGTTTGAAATGTTTTAATGTTTGCTGCCATGGGGACCATGAATTGGGCAGAAAGGCAGGATAGGAATATTTTGAAAAAAATAACTAGATAAAGGCTCCGATCAGACGCAGAAGTTGCTGCGGGAGTGGCACGAATGCCAGGCGGATTATAAGGGTGCGATCACACAGCAACATCTGGCCAGTGTAGCGCACCCATCGCAGCCGGTCGAAGATGCAGAGTAAAAAGTTACCTCCGAAAGTCCACTAGCAAACGGCTTGCGACTGGCCGCTGCCAGACACTCTTTGTGTGATCACTCCAGCGCGCTCCTCTTGCGTCATTGGAGCGTGCTGGGAACGTGCGCCGAGGAAGGAAATTGGCGTCGCATCTGATCGCGTTTGCGGCGGGCCACACTGTGGGGCGGCAACAAGCCAACCCCCCCCCCCAGCGTTTCCCAGCAAGTGTGAACGGGACCAAACTGTGGCAAATTGGGATTCACATGGGGGCTACAGAGCAAAGGCAGTACTGGGGAGACAGAATCCTGGCTTCATTCTCTTCTGACTACTTTTGCGTGTGTCACGTTATTTGACTGGAGGTCAATTCAGGAGAGATACAAGAAAACATGTTCTTCCTGCAATGCATAATTCAGAATGGAATTCACGGCACCAGAATAATCCTCAAATCTGAACACTTCCGATTATTGTTGAATGTCTGAAATGACTGCAGTCAAATTAGTCCTATTAACTGCATTAAAGAATGGGGATAATTTGGGTCAGGTATTTGATTTGTTATTGTTCAGTTGCACAGGCCTATTTCGCATTACCATTTTTTTTCCCAACAAAGAAAGGTTGCCGCGAGGTGACATATCTCTGCGAATCAGGAGTACACATACTTTAGCTTTATTACCCAATATGGATCTCAGTGCTGAACCAAATATGGATTTTGTAAAAAAAGAAAATGACATATTTTAAGTTAAAGGGGAGGCGGGAAGCTAGAATAACCAGTATGTGAAGGGAACGGCAGTCAACAATCCTTATGGGAGTGTGTTTTATGGGCAGGATAATAATATGTGATGTGAGCCATTGCCAGTAATGCAACGATTAACCATGTGTGGATCTATGCTAGTGCGATGAAAGAAGTTTACAGGGTACTCCCGTATGCATTTATTACTTATTGTGAGACCTTGTGTATGCTCACTTGCTAGTAAAGGACGCACAACAGTCAGTGTTTGGGCTGCGGAAACTATGGATAAGTAATCCACACATTGCTTGTCAGGCAAGGCGGGGTATAAATACAAATAATAAATAAATAAATAAATGATCAGCAATGTTGAGCTGTGTATTTTCAGGTATGCAAATGGTCCCCCTTATCCTGCACCTTTGTTAGGGTTGCCAGCTCTGGGGTGGGAAATGGCAGGAGATTTGAGGGGTGGAGTCTGATTAGAGCAGGGCTTGGGGAGGGGAGGGACTTCAGCAGTGTATAATGACACAGAGTGCACCTTCCAAAGCGGCCATTTTCTCCAGGTGGACTGATCTCTGGAAATCAATCCTAGGAGAACTCCAGCCACTACCTGGACGTTGGCAACCCTATTCTTTGTGGATCTCTCACCCTGAATTTTGCGGTGGTTTGGCTCTGATTAGAAATGTTTCCTAACGCTAGCTGGAAATCAACATACAACCCTCATTTTTGACCCAGAGATAATGACCATGTGAAGAGATGTGGTTTTCCCAAGATTTTGGATAGTGGGCCTTCTAGAACAGACAATAGCAGTTTGAATAGTCATTCCCTGGGAATGAATGCCAGGAGTTGTATTTGTGTGTGTGTGGGGGGGAATTCTAGGGGTCTAACGTAAAATTCTCAGCAGCCTCACCAAACTTAAGTTCCCACAGTCCTTTGGGGGAAACCATGATAGTTAAACTGGGATTTTAAAAAATGATATAAATCGGTAATATTTCCATCTTCATTTTGTTTTGTCCATATCTCTCCCTTATATATAAAGCTGTAGTGGGCTCCAACGTTCCAAATGCACACCTTTAGTGTTTGGCCGCAATAACTGTCAGTCAGAAGACGCTGGCTGGGTTGACTGGCTGCTTTGTGAAGTCCCGCACAGTGTTTCAAGGTCTTTTGCATATGGAAGCTGATTGGACTTCACTCCATTCCCCACCTCAAACTCCCCCCCCCCAAGGCAGTTGGAATTTTCAGTTGGGAGAGAATGATGTCAGCTGCTCCCTAGGCAGAGCCCTCCCCCACAACACATCACTTCCCCTTTAAAAGAAACAAACCCAATAACACAATCATGCCACATCACAAAGAAGACAGATCTCACCACAAGCAGAATACCATAAGGCAAAAAAAGATAGGAAAAAGTGCCAGCAGTCAGAGGATGGTGTGCAGGTCCCAGGTTCATGTTTTAAAAGCTGCCTATGGGATTATGGACCATTCACACATTTTCAACCTTAACATACCTCAAAGGGTAGTTGTGCGGATCATACGGGGGAGAGGAGAATGATGTCAGCTGCTTTGGTTCCCACTGCAGGGAAAGACTGCCCTTTCCCTAGGCAGAGGCTGGGGGGGGGGATGTAAACCTGAAGACAGACAGGCAGATATAGGTAGGCTGATGGTTGCCTGGAAAGGACATAGGGTTGCCAACTCCAGGTTGGAAACTTCCAGGATATTTTAGGGATGAAGCCTGCTGTGGGTGGGGTCTGAGGAGGAGGAGGAAGAGGGGGACCTCAGACAGATACAATGCCATACTCCCCACCCTCCAAACAAGCTGTTGCCAGTCTCCAGGTGACAGCTGGAGAGCTCTTAAAGCTCTGGTGCTAATTCAAAGTGCTGCAATTTATTGACAGAGTAGTGTTTTGGCAAATCTTTAGGAATTGTTTGGTGCATTTACGATGAGGCACCCACCCAGAGCCTCTGGCATTTTCTCACTCTGCTGACATCAAAACCAATTTAAGGCAAAATAAGAGGCTACTGAGAGGGGAGGAGATAAAGTTGCCAGCTTTAGGTATGGAAATTCCTGGAGATTTGAGGAGTGGAGGCCGGAGAGGGGGACATCAGACAGGTTACAGTGCCATAGACTCCACCCTCCACAGCAGGAGCATCCCCATGGAAGCTGCCTGGGTGATTTTGGACCAGCCACAGACTTTCTGCCTAACCTACCTTACAGCGTTGCTGTACAGATCACAAAGCCAAAGAGAATGAGGTAAGCTGCTTTGCTCCCCGCTAATGAGAAAGACAGAATTTTGCCTAGAAAGAGGCTGCAGAGAGAGGAAGAGATAAAGTTGCTAGCTTTAGGTATGGAAATTCCTGGAGATTTGAGGGGTGGAGCCTGGGTAACAATTGTTACCACTCTCCAGGTGAGGGCTAGAGATCACTCAAAATTACAACTGCTCTTCAGTCCCTCTGGAGAAAACAGTGGACTCTGTCATTAAACCCTGCTGAGGTCGCCACAGCAAATTGACACTGTTTGCCCAAAGCCAGAGCACTCTCCCAGAGCCTCTTTCTAGATCTCGTTGTATTTATTTCCACAACGTGCCTTATTTCTAGTAGGAATATATTTGTAAGGAGGAGGAGAGTCAGGAGAATTACCTTGTGGTGATATTTCCCTGTAAGAATATGTTGCATATCTTCATTGTGGGGGAATCCATAAAAATAAGTCGCTACCAGAAACTAGGATATCCCACCCCTGTGTGGGGATTCCAGTTAGGAATGTTGAGATCCTTTCGATGAACAGTAGGATTCCACTTAATTCCTATCAGCTCTGTGACCATCAGGGGTCATTTAGTAGAAAAAGAGGTACAGGAGCTCATTAGCACAACTCCTTAACATAACTTATTTGCATATGACACACCCCCTGACATCACCGGAAGTGTGTCAGAAGGCAACACCCACCGCTCAAGCGCCACTGGACTGTTTTGGATTCCTAGCTGTTGTATGGGGGAAAATGTGCAGATCTGTCCTCGCAAAGGAGGGAGACCTTGTACCTGAATAAAACTTGGTCTTAAAGGTGCCACTGGACTGTTTTGGACCAGGGCCTCGAGGGGGGAGGCTTCGCAACTTACCAGGCTGCTTCTTGCTCTGACTGAGGGCTACTGGGAGCAGGGGGTGGGGCTTGTTGCATGTGCCCGCCCACTCGGCTCTTTACTGCCGGAACTCCGCTACTGTGCGCTCCTGCAGGATATGGCCCCTGGTGACCATTAATCTCCAAGCACAGCTATTGAGTGTGTCCCAAAGATTACAGGCACCAGCATGCAATGCTCCCCCTAAGCTGTGGAGTCCTGTGAGTAAAAATTCTACTTTGCGAGCTACTGGCATTAAAGTTGTGAACTAACGATTTGGCTACTGTGTAAGTTAGTTTGCTCTGGAGCCATCCTTCCTGAGATAACTCAAAAATGTGTGAACCGGAGGCTAAAAAACTGTGAGCTAGCTCACACGAACTCAGCTTAGAGGGAACATTGCCAGCACGTAGATTTCCCCCGAAGTGACTCTCTTTGGCCGATTCTGCATTTCGCATTCTCTCCACGTTTTCTCAACTGGGAGGGGAAAGCGCAGCTCAAAACCACATTCCAATACCTCGGGGCAAAGCCATACTGACTGCAAAGTCACCCCTGAACGGCCATAAAATGGCCATAAATCTATGCAGAAGATACCATAAAACCCGATGATCAGAGAAAGTGGAAGCGGCACAGAGTGTGGAGGGTAGCATAAAACAGGGGTTGTTTCGTAGAAAAAGAGCTAGGGGAGCTCATTAGCATAACTCATTAGCATATGCCACACCCCCTGACATCACCGGAAGTGTGTCATGAGGCCACACCCTCTGACATCACCAAAAGTGTGTCATAAGGCCACACCCCCCGCCCCCAACGGTCCCAGCCGCCGCCGGCGGCCTTGCAGCTCCACTGCCGAGCCCCATGAGGCGGGGGAGTGCGAGGAAGCCCCGCCAAGGCCCTCCCTGGCCCCAGGCAGGCAGGGGTGGGGAGAGGCAGGGAGGAAGCAACTTACCCTCCCTCTTCTCCTGCCTCCTCCTGGCTGAATGAGGGCCGGAAGCGGGGCAGCCGGAAGCGGGGGGGGGCTTTGTCATGTGCCCCGTCCCCTGTACCTCACCTGGGGGAACTGCGATCCCCCGCGATCCCCCCCGAAATGACCTCTGGCATAAAATCCGATGGCCAAAGTAAGTGAAAAAATGCAATGCAGAGGGCTATTTCTATTCCAACATGGGTTTTGTAAAACAATGGAGGGAAAAGCCAATGCAGAATCAGCCTATGTAGCCATGTGTATCTTTTAGGGTTGCCAAGTCCAATTTTCTTACTGGCGGGGGAGCCTCATTCGGCTCCGGGAACTGGTCTTCGATGTGCATGTGTGCGTGCACGCTTTGCGCGCGTGAACCGCCAGCACATCACCGGAAGTGACGCGCGACGTTGATCACGTTGGGGCCACGCCCCCAACGTGATCGATGTGGTTGCATCACCTCCAGTGACGCAGCCACGCTGCGCTTCCGGGGCGGAGTTCCCCCCAGGGCCAGATTCCATGGTGGCGGAAATCGGGCCTCTGAAGCGGGGGTTTACCCGCCCCCCGCCCCCCTTTGGCAGCCCTAGTATCTTTGCCCCCTCCCAATAAAATGAGAAAAGAAAGAAAACGGGGGAAGGAGATTTGCAAATTGTCGCCAAGCTGGGTGATTTAACGCCAGTAGCAAGGAAAGAAAAGGGGATGCAGCATTCTTCATAAAGATGCCTCTGTTTGCAGTTCTGCCACCTGTGAGAAAGCATAAGTGTTATATATATTATTCCCCCTTCCCACTTGTTGCTTCGACTGATGCGAGCTCGGGGGCCCTACGTCAGAGATATTGTTCAAAACAGGCTACCAGGATTCATTTCAGTAGCAT